>NC_142670.1:19797481-20022481 GCF_964200805.1 Pocillopora damicornis
TGATGGGGAGGACACCACCTCCGTTTTAATCTCCGACACAGAAAGTCGATTGAAAGCCCTTTGCATTAAAGAGATCAAAGGGATCATGATTCTTAGCCGCGTGCAATGGATAGAAGAAGGCGAACGGCCCAGCGAGTACTTTTTTAACTCGCAAAAAATTAAAGCTCAGAGATCTCAAACCTCTCCTTCCCAGAGGGGATCGAAAAAGCGTACATTGATTTTTATTCCCAGCTCTTTTCTGAAGAGCCAATTGACACAGCTTTGCAGATGATCTTTTGTCCTCATTGTCGTGTCAACTTTCTTCTGATCAAGCGTCATCTTGCGAAGGCCGGATGACGCTTGACGAAATACCTTCGTGTTAAAGAAAATGAACAGCAATAAGGCACCTGGCCCCGACAGCCTTTCTGTTGAATTTTATGTAAAATTTTGGGATTGGCTAGGTCTGTACCTATGCTGTGTCCTTAATGTTTGTTATCATGCTGGAGAGATGTGTGAGTCTATGAAGACAAGTAACACGCGCGTCATCTTCAAAAAAGGTGATCGTAAAAACTTGAAAAACTGGTGACCAATTTCTCCTCTAAATGTCAATTCCCTGTCTCCCTCGTTGTACATTCTCTGCGTTGAAACTCTCACATGTAAGATTCGAAATAATCCACATATCAAGGGCTTTCTCCTTCCAGGCACACAAGGTTTATGTTATAAAGTCAGTGTGTATGCTGATGATATGACCTGTATCGTCAAGTCCTCTTGTTCCCTCCAGTGTTTCTTTAATATGATTAATGTGTATGAGGGCAGATCTGGAGCTCGTCTCAATGTCACAAAAACTGAGGCCATGTGGCTGGGAGTATGGTGTTCATGCAGCGACCAGCCACTCGGCCTCAAGTGGGTGATGAAAATGAAAATTCTAGGTGTTGTTTTTGGACATGATACCGATGCAGACAATTGGCGACCAACACTCGACTTGTGTGTCCCTAAATGGGTTATTTCAAAAGTTAACAATCTGGTCTGGCCTTTCCTTTGGGGATCTCGCATTGAAATGGTTAGCCAGATGACCTGCCACCAATCCCTTGGGAAAGGTGGTCTTGGCATTTTTAATTTTCAGACCATTAATTAATTTTCTGTCTGTAAATATCTCATCCGTGTTTTGGTTTTGCCTCATTTAGTGTCCTCTTGTGCTGGGTCTCCTTCATTGGTGTACTGCACAGAGGTTTTGCTTGCATGGCCCTAATCTGGGCGTTTTTGTGTGGTGTTTTTGTGTCCTCATGTGCGGGGTCTCTTTCATTGGTGTACTGCACTGAGGTGTTTGCTGCGTGGCCCTAATCTAGGCATCCTTGTGCATTGTATTAGTGTCCCCCTGTGCCGGGTCTCCTTCACTGGTGTACTGCACAGTGTGGGTTTGTGTTGTATGGCCCTAATCTGGGCGTTCTGTGTTTCTGTCTTGTGCGATTATGGTGTATTCTTTGTGCCTTGTCAGTCCTGTGTCTATGCGGAGAGGAGGGAAGGAGGGGTCCCTAGAGACATAACGTGTCCTAAAAATCTATCGTACAATGTTTTAGGTCCGTAGGTGTATGTATCTAGCGATAAAATCTTACAGTAAGGAGATACCTAATGGATCAGCCTCTGTGACTGTCTGCGGGACTCGCAAGGGCTTGTGGGTGCAACCTGCGACCTGCTTCTATCCACCATAAACCATGGAAAGGATCCCTCAACCACCCCCCTCACCAAGGGCATGCTTCGGCATTGCTTCTTGGCCTTTTGGCTAAAACAAGTGAGTTGTTGCTGTGCCCTTTTGGGTTTCATAAGTTTATTTACGTAAGCTTTTCTTCGATTTTTGGTTATTTAGTTCACATGTCAGTTGATTCAAGTGAGGCAATTGTATCAGAAATGTCTTTGCCATGTGAGGACTCTACTGTCAGAGAATAATAAGGATGTATTATTGCCTATGCCACCTGAAGATGATGGTATGCTCATTGGGAGTGTTGTGAATGGGGATTTGTACATGTTGAGAGCTGCTCATACCGTCTTGTTTAGCTCGCCGCCTTGCAGACAGCCCACTGTATCCTTGGAAAATGTTATGCCGCAGCGCCCTAAGACAGCCTTTTTTACACCGGCAAGGTCGGTTTTTGAAGCACTTACCAACACAGATATTGATGGCAGCGAAATTCATTGTTTACAGAAGAAACTTAACGGTGAGGTCCTCATCACCTTTAAGTCTATTTCTTCTAAAGAAAAGCTCCTTTGACTTAGTTCACTAAAGGTAGACTCTAAAAATCTTGTAGTCCAGGACATTGACAGGCCTCTCACCTTTTTAACAATTTACAATGCAACTTTCAAGCTCTCGGACCTTGCCATAATATAGCATCTTGTACCTTTTTGCAAGGTGCTCCATTATCGTCATGGCAAGCACTTCCTTTTCCCTAATGTTTTTAACAGCCTCCGGCATTATTGCGTTCGAATTATCAAACCTATCCCAAGTTTTCTGTGGTTCGGGAAGTACCAAATTTTCTTGACTATCAATCCCAAGTACCAACTTGTTGTAAATGCAACCACGCCAATCATTTTAGTAGCGCCTGCCCAAATAAGATCTGCTTCAACTGTGACCAACTTGGCCACAAAGCCTGTGAATGTTCTCTGCCAACCTTATGCTGCATTTGCAAAGAAGAAGGGCACTTGGGTGTCAATTGTGATTATTCCTGGTTCTTCCCGACAATTGCTCCAACGGATGAATTAGCCGATGGTCGGAGTGAGGAGTGTTTACCGCTTTCATCTGCACTGCCTGCCATTCCTTATATTTCTGCTGTTTCTGAACGATCTCCTTCTCCTGTCGTGTTAGCCACCACCGATGCCACCCCATCTTGCTCTAATGACTTGCCTGCTTCTGACGTTTCCTCACCTGTTTCACCTATGTTTAATTCTGATGGCCTCTTAACTTTGATCGCATCTCCGCCGGATCCACCTTGACATCGAATTCCTGCTCTTTTACCTGATTCTCTTGCGGCTTGTTCTCGTTGATCGACTTTGCCAATTCCTGTTTCTGGACACACCAAATCTTCAGCATCTGTGCAACCTGCTCCTATCGATCCTTCTGCTCCTGTTTTGGAGTCTGACATGGAGGTCACTCATGATTTAAAACGAAAATCAGCGGAAAGGTGATGAAAATAAAAATTCTAGGTGTCGTTTTTGGACATGATACCAATGCAGACAATTGGCAACCGAAACTCAAGAAATAAGAGAAACATCTCGATATCTGGAAATCTCGCTCTCTCTCTCATCAGCAAATCAGTTATAATCAATGTCATAGGCATTAGCAAACTTCTTCATCTTTGTACTGTTTTGTGTCCCTAAATGGGTTATTACTTGGGCTTTCCGAAGGAAACACCTGAGGTGTAAATTCGGCTTTGTTTTTTTTCCTTTTTTTGCATTCAGTAACAAAACACAGTTCCACTACAGGTTTACAACAGCGAAGTCTGTATAGGAAGCTCTTGCGAACGCTGATATAGAAGCTACGGAGATTCATTGTTTACAACACCAACTCAAAAGTAAGGTTATTGTTACATTTAAGTCTGTTGCTTCTGAGGAGAAATTCCTCCGCTTAAATTTGCTCGAAGTTGGTTCCAAAAACTACGCTCTTCAAGATGTTGATGAGCCCCTCTCTTCCCTTACTATCTATGACGCTCCTTTCGAACTATCTGATTTGGCTATTACCAAATGCCTTTCTCTTTTCTGTGAGGTCTTGCCTTGTCAATGGGAAAGCATTCACTCGCCCCCAATATTTACAATGGCTTGCGGCATTACTGTGTTCACATCTTCAAGCCTATCCCAAGTTTTCTGTTGTTCGGCAACCATCAAATCCTTATTAAATACAACTCTCAGGTCCCTACATGTCATAAGTGCAATCAGCCCAGGCATTTCAGCAATGTTTGTCCAAACAAAATTTGATTTAACTGTGATAACATGACGTGCGAGATTGTCACCTTCCGATGCTGTATTGTATATGTAAAGAAGAACAACATCTTGGGTTAATTGGGAATATTCGTGGTTCTTTCCCCAAACCTGTGGTGCTTCTACATATGAGACCAGCGATGTTTCTGTCAACTCTTCTGATGACGGGATGAGTGAATAGGGCCATAGCGAAGAGTATGGGCCCCTCGCCTCTGCTCTTCTACCAGCATCTGCCGAAATTTCTGAATTGCCATCTGTTAATGTCAAGGAATAACCACCTATTCCAGCTGCTTCGCCTGCTCTCGACTCATCTTCCACTCTGACTGCTGTCTCAACCGATTTGCTGCCTACCACTATGCCTCTGCCTTCTCTTTCTGATGATTCACTGTCTACTGAAATCCTGGATTCTCAAGGTCTTTTGATCCCTTTTAAAACTCCGCTGAAACTGCCTCCCCATTGAGTGCGTGCCCATCTCTCTTCTTCTACTCTCGATTCTCTCTCTGCCTGTACTTGCAAATCAACTTCACCCATTATTGTCACTGGAAAACCTCGTTCTTCGTCTGATCCTCCTGCTTCTCCTGTCCATGCTGTTCCTCCTCTGCCGTCAGAAACTCTGGAATCTGACATGGAAACCACCGTCCATCTGGAGAGGAAATCTGTGGGCGCTTTGCTGAAGCGCATTAACAGAGGGAAAAGCAAATCTAAAAAAACTCCTAAGTGCTTTGTGTTTAAGTGAGAGTCCTTTCTCTGAGCTTTCAAGCTTCTAACTGTGAATGCAAGGGGTTTTGGTAGCCCCTTCACTTATAATCTTTTGTTTGATTTGATCGAGACTTCCAACTGTCATGTTTGTGTTGTTCAAAAAACTTTGGTCAGTTCTGAATCCACCATCAAATCCCTGTCTCGTAGATGGCTGGGCTGTAGTTTTTGGTCTCCAGCCTCTGGTAGACAGGGTGGTGTTGTCACTTTGATTTTGTCGAAATGTTCAGATGAAATTGTCTCTTGGAAAAAGGACTCACATGGTCATATCATCAGTATTTTGATCAGGAGCAACGATGTAGACGTTAATTTAGTTAATATTTATGCTCCCACTAATCTTGCAGAGCGAAAGATTTGCTTTGATTCTCTTCACGAATTTTTATTCCTTCCACTGTGATCATCATCACAGGGGATTTTAACTGCTATGATGATGCTCTTGATAAATCTGGTGGAAACATTTCTATTCACAAAGAATACGAGTCATTGAAAAATGACTTTGTGTAATTTGCATCCCAGCTCAAGGAAGTTTATGTGGTTTAATTCGTCTCCATCTATTGGACACAAATGTAAGCATCATGAACCTAACATCGTACATCGAGAATAAAGATGTAAAGGAAGCCCTAAGTGGATACGGAAAATTTAAAAGCAAAATCATAAGACTCAAATATAAATCTGATCATGACCTTGCTGGTCTAGTGAATGGAAAAAGATCAGTCAAAAGGGTTTTAGAGAAGAAATCCATTCCATACTTGCTGAGAATAGCTGGGGAATGGTGAAGGGTCATACACAACAACAAACAGCCCATCTGTAGTGAATGACAAGAAGTAGGGCATACTAGAAAGCGATGCCCAACGGTTAAATGCAGAGTATGCAACGAGTTGGGGCATATGTCCTTTGATTACGACAAGAAAGAATATCCACCTGAAAACAACACGGAGACAGAAAACAATGAAGAGGAGAAAAGGGAAGATTAATTAAGTGACGAGGAACCAGAAGAAACAACTGAACAAAAACCTGATTTGATGTGATTTGTGATACAGTCGAAAACTCTATCCTGGCTTCAAAACACCCCAGCATTTCCACTGTAGATGAGGAAACATTCCAGGATAATAAGAGATCTGTTTAAAGAGAAGATCAAGGGGAAATCCATGACAATAAAAACTGCAAGGGAGAAACTAGCTCAAAATGTGCAGCTGAAGGATAGCAAGCTGAAGAAGATTCTTGGCAAGATGCGGATGTAGCACTTTTCCTTCCTTCACACAATCAGAGCTTGTGAACCTCCCTGACAAACAAGACAAGGAGAAAGAGTGGAGAAATCTCTTGTCGTCAAGAAAAACCGACCTTGGGAAGTACATACCAAAACAACAGAGGCAAGTGGTGTTCATAACCGATTTTCATCTTCAGAGCTTCATAGGCTGAGAGCTACGTTCAAAGAGATGATCATGACATCTGTACCAATCACAAAGCCCAAGGTCAAAGAAATTCTTTAAAAGGAAGATGGAGGAAAGGAACTCTCACAAAAAGCCTCGTTAGAAATAATTATTGTCTCCAGAGCAGTCATCATCCACCTGAGAGAAGTCAGGGGTTTGGGGTGACATTCATTCATTACAAAACTGAGGCTCAACTAATTCAGTGAGTTAAGCATTTCTTCCTTTCGTGGAAAAAGCATAGACCTGGCCAGATTCTTGGCCTTTTAGATGGGGTTGATTAATTTACTACTCAATCTGACCAATATTTAGGCTTGGTTCACATTTTGATAAATATCTCATTACCTCCAATTCAGTACCTTTAGTGATTCTTGTGAAAAGTTCTTATGTCTTTTTAAGATCATGATTCAATTTATTGTGTCCTGGTTTGCATAAATTTGATTCTCACAGACTGGGGTTTGGCATCTGAATTAAGACCTCCAGGATCCTTCTTTTTTCCAAATGATCTCAGAATACAATCTCTTCCATTCATCAATGGTGGGATTTTGTCAAAAAATCTGTGTGCCATGCAGTAATTGCCTTTAGTAAAAGTAAACAATGTAGATTTACACCTTCAGATGAGACTGGGGTGGTCTTATTTTAAAGACAATTCCAGTCCCAGGGCTCTCACCCCAACCAAGTTCTGCACCTCAATTCTTAAATTTCTGTCTGATTTGGTCACAAAAGTTCAATGAGATTCTAGTTTTAACTTTGACTCTCTTTTAACTTTTAAGGTATTTTTCCTGTACATAACTTTATTACTAACAAAATTAGTGAAAGTAATAATAGTAATATTAGTGAAATGCCTCAAAGTGATTTAAGAAATAGTAGTAGCAGTAATGAAAAACTTCAAAATAGCAAATGTAAGAATAGTCATCTCAGTGAAAGTAATGACAAAACTAGAGAAAATAGTGATAGACATACAAAGTTTTTCTTCCCCTGTGGAGGCCAAGGATTCTGTAATGGGATTGGGAATCAATCCAAAAAGATTGGCTTTGTGCAGTGGTTGCCGTCTCTCTGTGAGTGCTGACATTGTCTGCCTCCAAGGGACTCAATATTTTTCATTGAGAACATGGTTGCCTCTAGACAGACATGTGGGGTTCCTTGGAACTTTATTGGTGAAAATGTGGCATCGCTGCATGACCTTGTTGATTACACTAATGAGTCTGGCCTCCCCCTTCACCTTCACATTAAGGACCAGACAAACAGTGTGTTTAAAGGAACAGCGGGTTTAGAGGAACAGTGGGTTCAGAGGACCAGAAAAACAATAACAATAGAGGACCAGAGGTACACTTGAAAAAGAGGAACTGTGGGTTTAGAGAACCAGAGGTACAGTAGGTACAGAGGACCAGAGGAAGAGTAGGTGGGGTTGAGAGGAACAGTATAAAGAAAGAAAACATGATTTAAAGAAACAGGAATTAAACGTAGGTCTATTAAGATAGGCTTGCTTAGAATATTACTGTACTTTTGATTGTAGGATGCTAAACTTGAGCTAAATGAAAAGCTTACTCTTTGGAAGGTGGCAACTATTGCAAACCTCATCAGACTTTGTGCTGCAGATCCAAGACAAGGACATAGAGAGTGATTATTATCTTGGGTTATGCTGATAAATAGCCCCTCTGGAAAGACCATACGGGCTCTACTTGTCACAAAGTAAACAAGCATTTGGGACTTAAGGCATGGATAAGATCTTGCCTTACTCTTAGGGCAGCAAAGTGTGTCTTTAATACCGTTATTAAGGCAATCCTCTGTTATAACAACACTCCATGGGGTGAACTGTCAGCCACTCCCAGCAAAAAACCCTTCCACTTCCTTTAAGGCATGACTTCTCTAAAGACACTTTCAGTGTTTTAGAGTGGGCTGAGTTAGAATGAAATAGAAAAGACACAAATGTGTTTTAGTATATAAATGCTCAAATTAGCTGGTACCCCAGTATTTATGCAACTATTTTATAAAATTTTGGATTAAAACTCAATTTTTACCATTTTGTATTTTAACATTCTTACATCCTGTATTTTTTAATTACTTTATTGGATTTTTTTAATTATGATACTATTTGGTCCAGGGCCCCTCTGGATGCCAGCCTTACCGCTGATTGGACCACCCTGGTAAAATAAAGTTTACCTCACCCGTAACAAACTTCTTTGTAGTGTGTAGCCTCTGGGTGAACAAGAGTCTTACCCTTAATAAATATTTTGGTAGTTAGTTAGCCAAAAAATTTCAATCAAAATAATCTAATCATTTTCATATTTTAAAAAAGACACACGTGCATAAACTGATACTTTCCAGGGGCCATAGCCAGTATGGGGCAAACCGAGGTACTAGTGACATTTTTTTCCAACAAACAAATAAATAAAGGAACCAACAATCCCATCCAGCGAAAGTGCCATCTATCTGACAAGACCTGTTTGATTGAAACATTCAAAGCACAACGATACCAGTAGAGAAATATATTCCCTGCTCCTGCCACATAACTGTTCATGTCACTACTGCAGTGAAGAGGGTCCCTTAACTAGAGGACAATAATCTGGAGTTTTAACTGCAAAGAAACTGGTCACCGGATTCATGACTGTCCTTGAACTGCTCTTTGATCTATCCACCGGGGGTCCACACGTGACGCTTTTAGAAGCCCTGTTGTTTGTCAGTGTAAATGTCAAAATAGCTGCACATGGTCCCTCATGGTATGCCGCAGCAGCAAAAACCAAATCTCTGGAAGACAATGAATACACAAAACAAAGAGATACAACAAACAATCGTAGGGCCCACAACTCGCCACCGATACACTTCCAGCAAAAGGAACTACTGAGAAAGATGACAAAGGTGACACATTAAAGCAAAGAAATCATAATAGGGAGAAGACTGAGATAATAACAGAGAAAAAGAGAAAAATCACAACTACTAGTGTCTTTGTGAACAAAGCCACAAAAAGTTAAGAGAGAGTTCGAAAATATCATCAAAGATAGAGAGAGGAGCACAACGTAGAAGAAATTCTGGGCAGGGGTGCCACATTTCTGGATTAGACCTCAAATAAATGTGCTACTGATAAAGTGAAAATTACCCTCCCAGCTTCACAAGCCAAAAAGGCAGCAGTTCTGGAAAGCTTAGTGAGTAACCCTAGAGCAAGAAAGCAACTGGAAAAGAGGGGAGTGGTTACTACACCAGAGGAACAAAGCCAAGTAGTAACACTAAAAGGATTAGTTTTTGGCATTTCCAGCAGACTTGACAAAGTCAAGGCTTCAAGGTCGGTCAAAAGAGAGCAGCATTTACTGCATTTAAATCTTTGGCTTTTAGAGAAAATATTTAGAAGTCCAGAGCTAAAAGATCCTTAAGGTAACTAGTTAACCTTAATGAACACTGTTAATAAAGCCATCAAATATCAAGAAAGACACACCCAGCTGGTTTTATACTAAGAAAAGGTTCGGCAAGATGCTATACTGAAGGAAGATACCAAAAAAATCTTAAACTACTGGGCTTACACAGCAAGTCGTGTCTATCCTTAAGACAAAAACAAACTTAATTATATGATTTGTATCAATACTAGTTTGATATTTCATTTACCACAAGCAATGTTGTTTATTGCAATGTTACTGAACTCATAGAATGTCCATGTTCCGTAATTAGCCATTTTTTTGATGAAATAATAAGTTAATCAAAATTAGGACGTAAACATAGGCAAATTTTTTAAATATTGCCCCTTTTTCCTCCTTTCTTCATCCACTCAGTATTTTCCTATAAGAATTCGTATATTTGATTTGAATGTGAAGGTACATAATTTTACTTCTCATTAGTTTGTAACTGTTGCTAGATTGTGATGGTGAGATTTTGAGAATGTTTCAGTGAACTTTTCAGATATGAATGATGCTGAGATCGAGAAGAGCATGGAATGTGCACAGCCTGATGTGGATAATTCTAAAGGCACCACCTCTCCTCCAATAAATGACTCTTCCTCTTTGGTCGATAGTAAGTCACAAACATCTCTAAAGGCCTCAGAAAATACAGCTGCAGATACTGATGGACTCCATTGGGCTTAGGATTTTGATAGCTTCTATGATATGCCTACACACCTATCATCTGCATTATTGACATTACCCCTAACCATCTTTGACACTTTAAAGACTGTCCATGCCTGATGAAGAGAACGACTTTACATTCTTCTTACTATCTGATCAGTTTTGTACATACAATAAGCTAAATAAATACACACAAAAAATTCACATTATGGGCACTTCAATAAACCAGAAACACTGCAGTACCTTACAGACTTAACCATGGCTGAATTCACAGACAACTCCCTCTTTAGTGCAAATTTCAAAGGTCAAATACAGATCCCAGAGACTACTAACAACCCTCCTACGAGTGTAACCACTACCAGCTTGTCAACTTCCACTGCTTCAAAACAGCCAAGGCATCTTACAGGTCACACCCCCTGGGACATGAAATTAGGGGAGCAATGAGAGATGGTGCAACAGTAAATTAAGCTGGACTGCATCAAGTCATGTTGTTCTTCCCCAATATTCTTAATGTCATCTGTTTCTCACACACAATCGATAATGTTGGGAAACACTTTGAATTTAGTGTCCTATACACACCATGTTTTCTCTCAGTCCAGCTGCTCAGCTGTTGTGGAGATTTTTGATTATCCAGCTACTGCTAAAGTCTTAGACATTGAGCTTGCTGCTACGATTGATGCAGACAAGCACTTTGTTCAAGCAACTTAATATCCTGAGGGGGATGGTCCCTTAGTATTTATTTGCTATGAGCGTTTGTCTGCATTAGCACATGCAATAGACATTGACTCTTATCCAAACACTAAGGCCAAAGCTCGCCAACATGCAGGTAGAAATATGGCATTGTACAACCAGTTAGTTGCTCAAGCAAAGGCATGTATCAATCCAGGCTTCCGCTTTTACCAACAGAAATTCAGTGTGCAATTCCATAATATTGTCCGTGCATTTAAGGCTACACACTTATTCTGCCCAATACAGGTGCAAGCACTACATCCAACTGCTGCATCAGTCCAGGAACTAAAGCAATTTAGTTTCATTACTGATGCAGAAGTTGTACAGCTTGTGGAAGAGCTGCCAAACTATCTGGCCATTGCTGATGGTGCAGCCATTGAAACAGAAGAAGGCAAAGTACAGTGGTGGGCTACACATGCCACTGCTCTCCCAAATTGGTCTGCTGCAGTCAAAAAAATCTTGTTGGTGCAGCCTAGTTCAGCATCAGCTGAACGAATGTTTAGCCTGCTGCAAAATGCATTTAGCAAGCAGCAAGAGGCAGCATAAGAGGAAACAGTGGAAACATTGGTCATGTTACATTACAATGACAATAAGCACACATAAAATCTTGAATTACATGTCTGTAGAGGACTAGCTGGTGGTGCAAAACATTGACCAACAGGGACAGTGCTCTGTACTACATCCACAAAGATGTAAATATTGAAAGACTATGGTTTTATACCACATACACTCGTGTATGCCAGAGAAACTTTATATATTTAATAAGCATATTAGCAAAGTTTGTTTTGTTCGCATATAATCACGTGGCTATTGTAATAGAAAGCCAATACAGAGAATCAGATTTTTATGATTTGGGTTGAGAGAGACTCAGTCTTACAATATTGACGAGTCAGTATGGTGTAATTATGTATATAATATCTATGCAAAGTGAAATCTATTCATTAAATCTTTATTTAAGTTATTAATTAATCTCTTACACAAAAAAATTGAAAGCAACTTTTGAGCAACTTTTGGATTTTAGGGCAACTTTTGAGCAACTTTTAGAGTTTTGGAGCAACTTTTGAGCAACTTTTAGAGAAAATTGGAGCAACTTGTGGACAGCCCTAACAATGTCCACTCTATACAAAATAAACAAGAGAAATTCTTTTCAGAGCCCTCAGTAAAGTTCAAGTCCTCAGCACTTTCAGGGCGTCTCAACACTAGAACACACCATCACATGAATCATGCTTTCCTTCAACAGGTTCTGGCGAGATTATATTTCAGTTCTGACTTCTGTTGGTGGGTTCGGGTTATTTACACAAACATAACCTCCTCAGTTATCAACAGCTGCTGGCTCTCTTTGTCCTTTCACCCAAAAGGCAAGGATGCCCCCTTTACCCTCTCTTATATTGCCAGGTAGATGAGACTTAAGTCAAGCTATCTGACAAGACTCAAGCATTCAGGGAATTCAAATCCCTGACTCTCATAATTAAGTAAGCAATGTGTCTCAATGCACCAATGAAACCACCTAAATATTGGCAAATGATTACTCCATTGTCAAGGCTTTTAACATTATCATTTTGTTAAAAAAAATTAAAAACAGACTAAGAAATGGGCTGAAAACTTTCCATTCTTATCTTGTGTTTCTCTCTTTCACTTTTCGTCAGTAATAATTACAATAATTGTATTAGTTTTCCCAATAGTACCGGTAACTGTATTTAACTTCATTGTAATAGTGACACTGTACAGTAATTTAAATGTCTTATTATTAATATAATTAAATTGTTTTTGAGCGATTATGTTAATTTTGGTGAAATGCTCACAACAGCAATTGCACAGCTGTTGTTGGCCAAACCTTGTTTCTGTGTAGTAATTTTAATTATGTCTGTAACTTGTTCTTTAAATGTGATTTTAAAAAAACAAACAAACCAATAATTAACATTTTTGAGTAAGGCTCTGGCTCACAGCTAGATCCAAAGAAAACTGAGGGCTTAAGGATTGGCTCACACCTGGATTGCCAACAACCTTAAAATCCTCAGCATTTATCTTGGTAATGCTAACCTTAATCAAGCTTATTAGATGGACTGATTGGCGAAAATCAAATTATTTAAAAACCTTAATCTCTGGTGTTGTCCCACCCATCGTTAAAAGGCAAGTCCATGATTCTTAATACTCTTGACACCTTTGGTCTCTAATACATGGTTACCATGGTAACTATGCCCAAATGGGTCTTCACAACAGTCTCTAAAGCAATTTGGAACTTCTTGTGGGGTGGGAAAACTGAATTGGTTTAATGTGATATCTTTCATCACACTTGAAAACAAGGAGGTCTGTCTGTCATCAACAAATCATGGGCCCTCAAACTCCATTGGGCTCCCCTTGTTGGGGATGCCACTTGCAAAAAAAAAAGTAGGTCTGTTTCACCTCATATTGGATCGGCTCTTCTCTGAGCTGTAGAATTAGGTGACTACCTTATTTGATGATTATTGGCTTAAAATATGTCAGAAGATTCGTGTGATTGATGAATCAAATAGTAATATTCATTTTTTTTTGCAAAAGATCATATGATATAACAGAAAATGGCTGCATTTTTTAATTACATTACCATTTCTTGTGTTCATGGACTGTTCATTTGCTTAATTTGGGCACCCAAAATGTACTAGATTGTGTCTAAGAGCACTTAAATTTACAAAATTTAGTTTAAACGTTTGAGAGAAGTTGTTTTTCATAAGTACAGATAGTTTTTTTTGACAAGCTAGAGCCTTGGAATCTTGTAAAATCAACTTCTAGGAGAATACAGCCAATAAAAACCTTAACACTGTTACTTTTGTATCATCAGATTGTGTTTATGATCTAACCTCTGGTACAGAGATTCTGAAAACCATCATCTGCCAATGCTTTGACTTTGCACAAATAACTCTTTAAATTAAACCTCTATTACTACCCACATTGTCTCAAGAAGGAGGATTTATAAATCACTTCTTGGGAAAAGTTGTAACTCAGCAATCCAAACACAAGCAGGGACAATTTATCTCTTCAGTATTTTTCTGCTTAATATTCTGGCTCATATCATGTGATTTTAAATAACCATGGTTTCAGTACAAGAAGAAAGACAATGAAACATCACAGATTAATACCCAAAGCTTTTAATAACCAGTCCCAGCCCAAGCACTTGCATATAAATGTACACGAGTCATCCAGGAACTTAAGATCTACTGATGGTGCTTGAGTACAAATCCAACCAAGAGCAACTACTTTTTGAGACCATGCTGCTACTCTTTTAAACAAGCTCTCAACTGATTTCAGAAACAATGTGGAACTTGACGTTTTTACCAGAGGTTAAGCACTCTCTGCTTGGCAAAGCTTAAGCCACTAGAATAGATCAACCTCCTAAATTTGTAGACCAGTTTCTTCCATTTTTATCCATGATGTAATATGGTATTTAACAATGATACTTTTTTAAATTTTCATTTATCCCTCATTTAACCATTTCAATTGATAGATGTACAGCTACCCTCTAGAGGTGTTATCAATAAAACACTATTATCATTTCTATACCCATAGAGAAAGTGCCAACTCGTCATTGACGCATGCATATGAAGAATACCACAAATAAGTTGGCTGAGTCCATCACCAAGAACCTCTTGTGGTTTCAGTACCATTTGCAACTAAATTTTCCCTTTTGCAGTAAGCAGCTACAGCTTCACTACTACTTTAAGCCACTAAGGTAATGAATGAAAAGGTTTTTGGCACCTTTTAACTTGTCTACTAAAAGATTGTTTACCAAAAAATAAATTTAAGAGTCTTAAATACAACAATGAATTTTCCTTTACAAAAAATTTCAAAGGTGCAAGTGTAATTAGCTTCAATACTCTGTCACTACCTCAATCAAACACCGCCACTTTTCCCTTTGCAATCAAAAGCCCACAATGGAGCAGCAGACAATGATTATTACGATCATATCAATCCAGACAATATTTCACATTGAAAGAGCTAATTAACAATTAGAATTTATCAAAGGTTTGCCCTGACCTCAAACAACACACTAAGCCTTGCAACCTTGCAGTTAAAGTCAAGCTTGCTCTTTGAGCCAGTACCTTTGCCATCCCAAATGTCATATGATTACTAGTCACTGCCAGACAAACTACCCACCAGAAAGAAGTCACAGACAACACTTCCTACTTTAAGAAGCCAGATTAAAGACAAGAAACACTGTCATTAAAATCAACCAGCATCCCCAGATAAACATGAACCACTTAATTTTGAAGGTCCAGAAACTCTGCAGCCAAACCCAACCACTACTACTACTACTATAAAAGAACCAGTGAATACCAAGCCAAGTGTAAACACCACACAAGAAGAAAAGACATCCATGGCTTCAGCGGTTTCTTGTAGGGGAAGAGAAATTAAGAAACCAGCATGCCACACATGGAGTTTGAAGCATGTAAGACATGAACAAAGATCACAGGAAAACCCGGTGATCTTAAGCATATTTTTGTTTTGTAATTATTTGTTTAATTTCCATTTTTTTTTAATTCATTGTTTCCTTGCCACTGTATAAAAACAACACCTATAAAATCTACTTTTCACATCTTTGTGAAGACAAACTTGTTTTACACCAGCCATTTCAGTTTAATTACCACTATCACAACCACTGGTAAACCATACCTTTGCGCGAACGCTTTTTCCGAAATACTTTTTGGTTTTTTTTTCCGTTTTCGTACATGTATTTTAGTCAATTCGAAGTTCATGACGCAAGTTGCATTTTCCCCAACAACAATAAAATAGGAAAGAAAATCTTGATGTGCGCGAGTTACGAAGGAAAACTTGTCGCAAAATAAAGTTAATGAATTATTCATTACAATTTCCATACAACGTGAACTCCCAAATTCTGGATTTTTTTTCCAGGAGAGTTGTGAAACCATAAAATCAATGTTAAGTTTTATGTGTGTCTTTAACCAGAGGTATCGCATTTTAACCTATTTATGCTCCTTCGCTCTTTGCGTTCATCTCGTGTTCACGTTTAACGTAGCAAAGTGTGTACAAGCAGGAATGTGACCAATTTAGCTTAAAGGAATTTGAGCTTCATTTGAACGAACGTTTAACGTACCTTATCCTCCTCGTGTTCAGTGTATCTGTGTTCCATGTTTTCTACGTCTTTTTGATGTAAGGAGTTTATCTGTAAGACCAACGTTGAAAAGTTTACTTCAAGGCGTTCGGACCTTGTTTTGCAA
This sequence comes from Pocillopora damicornis, assembly GCF_964200805.1. Taxonomy (NCBI): domain Eukaryota; kingdom Metazoa; phylum Cnidaria; class Anthozoa; order Scleractinia; family Pocilloporidae; genus Pocillopora; species Pocillopora damicornis. Next base: position 19,813,598 of record NC_142670.1, read on the forward strand.
GTGTGTGTTCAAGCCATGTGTTAAACCACGAGAGCTGGACTGCTCAACGAGGTCCACGACGAAGGGCAAAAATACTAGCAAGGCTTCGGTTTCATGAGTGTTAACCATTCACTCGAAAAAAAACAGCTTTCAAAAGGTTGTAGTAGATGGGAAGCAGCAAATCCGTCAACAGGGAAAATTCGGCGGCCTGCTTCGAAATCAACTGCGACCTCGCATTGCCAGAATTTTAACCGAGGAGTACTAGAAACGAGTTTCCGAGAATCATTCGTTGTCAATCCTATTGGTTAGTAGTAAAACCGAGCGAACAGTCGAGGAGTACTATTGACAAGTTTCCGAGTCGGATGGTTTTCGGAAATTGTCGGCTATTACGAGGGTCCATTTACCAACAGTCAACGTTCTAGAACTAGACACCAACCTGTTTAGTCACCTCAAATGTAAAGAATACAGTAGAGACACCTACGATGGCGAAGGTAAAAGATAATCTTTAATAGTTTTGCCACAAGAATGTATGTTTTGTTCTGCGTTTGATTCGAGAGATCCTCTAAATCAAAGGTTCCTTAGTCGGGTCATAGAATCTCGGATAGCTAACCTTTTAACTCGCGAGATCTGATCGATAATTCTCCCTTCTTAATCCTGCTCATTTACTCATTAATAAGTTACAAGAAATTGATGTTAGATCAAGAAAACAACTTCTGCCGGATAACTTTGAGTATTCTCATTACCTACTGGCTGGATAATGAATGAATATTGTAGGGAGAGGTTGAAGATTAATCACTTATGGGAGAGGGAGGGTTTCCAAATACTACAGCCAGAAGGACAGCTAATATGTAAAGCCAGCTTAGCCCAATTTTACCAACCATTTGATTGATAGAAAACTTTTCTGCAATTCTCTCCTATCCAAAAGTCAGTTGGAACTGTTTTACAAAAAAATTTTGATACTCTGTTGTGATCTTATTCCTCTATGTCAACTTGGGACCATTATGAAATCTGATTTTAGATCTCAAAGCTTTAGATAAAAAATTAAGTGTCATTATTTCTGACTAGAATGTGATTAACTGGATGTTCTAAATAGGATAGAGAAAATTATTCCAAAAAGGCTTCTGAACAAAGGAATATAGAAACCCATGTTAAACTTTAAACTTAACCTAAGAACTAGCCTTTGAACAACTGGGCCTTGGTCAATAGAATCTTAAAAGGGGGGGAGGGGTGGTCCTGATCCTCTTTCTTGCACAAGTATAAGGAAACTTTGGGTTTTACACACGTAAGAGAAAAATCTTCAAATCTCTTTTCTTCTGTAAAAGTTTTCAGGGAATCTTGTGGAAATGACAGAAAAGGTTTCCAAGTCATGTATATTTCAGGAGGCAGATGACACCTTATGCTGGTTCATAAATGCATTAATTAATTACACTTGCTTTTCTATGAAATTCATGCTTTACATTTTTATTTTGGCCTTAATCATGCATCATGTATAAACCGTTTGCTAGGATACCTTTTATTCTACCTGGCCTTAGCTTACTTTCATTTACAGTTTGATTAATGGGATACTTTTCTACATCTGCCTCTTGTTTACCTCTTCATTGGAATAACTTTTCAGGAATACTTTCATGCTCTGTGGTCTTGTTACTAAGATCAATATGATCCTTGTTAGCTCAGAAAATACAATTGTATGATGAGAAAGTTTTTATATTTTGTATTTTAAAATGAGCTTTGGCTCAAAAAGGTATCACATAACTTTGATTTGTACTTTCTTTTTTTGAAGATCTCTTTACTACTAAAAATTAAACATCTTGTTACAGTATAATTTATCTGGCAGAAAGAACACAATACTCATTCAAACCCAACTACTTCAAACCAACTTGTAATATTTTAACTAAGCAGCAATTCCTAAAGCTGTACAGTAATTATCCTTAACCCTTTAACTCCCATGAGTGACCAAGACAGAGTTTCTCCGGACAATATCAATTGAGTATCAACCAAATAAGTGATGAAAATATCAGTTTGGGGATAATAAGTTTATACAATGTTAAATTCTTTGAACTAACATTATAAGAATTGTATGGTTGACAGTAGGGAGAATTACAAATTTGATCTGGGAGTTAAAGGGTTAATAAACTTGTTTAAGCACTCTACAGTCTCTATCCCAGCTCACCACTAACAGAAACTCACAGTTTTCTCCAAAGTTTCTTGAATGAACAATCTTGCACAGTAACTCTCTGTCAGTATGGCTTTCCAAGCAGTTGACAATCACAAAATCTACAACTAGTACATGACTTAATCCTTATATACATTTACAAAGTATTCTAGAACATTCTCAAAGCTTTCAACACAACTATTTTGGTAGTATTACATCATGATTTATATGACCTAGTTGAATATTTCTAGAAAGTTCCATAGCATGCATGTCAGCATGACCAGGTATTCAAGAAATTTCTAGAAACTCATCTTTATGGGTATCATCCATAACAATCTTTAAAATGACTTGAATCTAAAAGGCTTTGTAAACTTTAACACCTCAGCCAGTTGTACTGAAATCTGACATGTATTCTGCTTAAGCCTGGACAGATATTCTTTGAAAGGAACAGTATCACCATGATGTTTTCTTATGATTGAAAATAATGTTGACAAGACCAAACATTACTTAACCCCTTTCATCTTAGTACCAGTATACATATTCTCTCACTGTTCTCCATACATTTCTTAAGGCAAGAAGAATGTGTTTAACAATCAAGAGCTTCTTTTAATTGTAATGGAAGACGAAAGAAAAATGTGCGCAATTCCTATCTATCAAAGGGTAAATGCACAGCCTTGCTCCTAAGTACTAAGCTGTTTCTCCAGCCTGTAGAGTTAACCCTTTGACCCCTAAGAGTGACTAGCATCTAGTTTCTCTTTACAATAGTACCCCTGAAGCACACATTACCAAAGAAGCTCTTAATTGTTACACAAATTTTCATTGTCTGCACATTAGAGTATGTCAAGAGAACATATGTTGGATATGCATGATAAGGCAAGTGTGTAGAGGGTTGAGACAGGAGAGAATTAAAATTTTCTTTTAGGGTGATTCTAAGAAATTGTTAGTCTAATAGGAATTTGTGGAACTCTTATATTACCAAATCTGTGAATATACTTAAGCTTAGCTGAGTTTGTCCACAACCTGTTCTTCTGGCTGATAGTATTTTCTAAGCTATCCAAGATCCTACTGACCAGAGGGACAGTACAAAGGAACTTTGATTTACAATATCATCCCCATCAATTGCATCACAAAACAAAGCAGTGCATTCTTATGGCAATGCTATTTAACTCTTTCACTCCCAAGATCTCATTAGCAGTTCTCTTTACTGTCTACTGTACAATTCTTTTGATAGCATGGACTAATAAGTTCCAAATTGATATTTTCCTTTATTTTCACTACTTGTCTGCTTGATATTGTTTTGATATTTTGAGGAGAAATTCTGTCTTGGTCATTCATGAGAGCTAAAGATTTAAAACTCATCTTCATCTTGGCTAGTAGAAGTCTGAGGATCTAAAGTGGTGAGCTAAAACTCAGAATGTTAAACTTATCATAAGCTTGTGTGAATCTGAACAGCCAGCATAAATTATTTTAAACATACATACATACATATACTTTATTTATGCTTGAAATTCACAGTGTAACTGTAGAGCTAATATCTTCAAGAGAATAAGCTAAAATAAAATAAAACATGCTATATTACAATTCCAATATTATTTATAAACTATTTACAACATTATGCATGCAGTGGGAAATATAACTTGTAGATCTACCGTGGAAAAGCTTCATATCTGAGGATCTCCTGCTTGAGACATGTAAGGTAAACATGTAGGGTAAATAAAAATTGTCATGTTTTCTTTAAAAATGTCACCTGAATTGCAAATCATGTTATTGGAATAGTCCACTATATTGCAATCACCAACAATTTCCTAAAACCTCATGACTCAGAGACTCATTTGCAGTACTCCTTCATTTTCCTTTTAGCCTGTAAGATTCAGGCACAGCTTAACCCCTCCAAAAGAAACTTGTTCCCAGAGAGGTTCCTCAGTGTGTTACAAACCACCTCATCCCAGAAGTTTCTCACTTATTTTTCTTCCAAGTTGGCAGTGAGACTGACAAATTGACACCAAAATAGCTCTGACATGTATTTGGAGAATTAGTCCAATTCAGTTCAGCAATACAAGTTTTGAGTGCCGATATATTCTGGAAAAGAGAATTTAAAGCCATATTATCAAAATTCATCTAAACTAGGAACGCAGGGACAGGAGCCGCACCCATCAGTACTTGCAGCACCATAAGAAACATACTTCAGCCGGCAGTGCTGCTCTCGATAAAAAGGCAGCCCACGAGACATTTACAGGTAATTAATCCGTTAGACACAAAAAAAGGTGCCGCTAAATAACTTGCCAAATGTCTAGAGGCAGAGAATGCTGTCACCATTTAAAGTCAAATAATCAGTTACATAACGGTTACCAACAGAGGAACTTGATAACCATCCCTTGCAAATTCCATAGGGACCACATTGGCTGTGCTATTACCTGCACCACCCAAGTCACATTCTTGTTGCATAGTAATCAGCAAAAAAGTTATACGGGTACCCGGTTAAAAATATATTGATAACTCTATTAATTAATACCAGTTCCAATTTAGAGGAGAAAGTTATGAGAATAAAAGTTGTCTGTACCACAAAGCATGCCTTCACTGTTTAGACTGATAGTCCTAGAGCTTTTTGAGCATGCATTCGAATATCTTATGACGATAAGCCCGCCAACCACCCCACCCCGCGCTATGCTGTTTTCACTTAGCGGCTGGTCAGCGGTCACGTTTAGCAGGTAAACAAACCGATCGATTCCTGATCACCGTTCTTGTCGATCGGAAAATCAAAATACCAGCGTGATATTGCCGCGAAGATGAAGCAGTTATGTTACTTGATTCGTACTTCATGTTCGAGTCGAAGCTTGGGTGGCACAGGTTATTTCTTGCGGTGGAATCGGCGAGGGGAATTCGAACACTAGTTGTAGTGTTTGAATTTTTGAAAGAAATGGTCGCATGAGGATTGTAAGTTTAACGAACAATTTCAAATTTTGCCGCTTGAATTGAAAGTAAAGTTCATTTGAATTGCTTTCTTATATATTTCTGACGGTTTTAGATTTACCTGCTTGATTCATATCGGTTACGCTTCATGTTGACAAGTCCCTCAAAATGGCGGCCAAACTTGGAGATTGCCGAAAATTAGGTAAGTTCACGGAGTTATAAAGTTCTCGTAAAGGTCGGGCCGCAAAGTTTTTTTCTGTAGTTATCTTTTCTATGGCACCTACTTCCTAGCTATGTTAGTTGGATCAGTTAAGAACGCCTCACTTTTTCAAAAATTTACCTTGAATTTGATCGGTTTTGGCGTGTCTGATTTAGGCGAACCGATAAGGTGTCATTTAAGTCTTCCTGTTTCCTTGATTGACACGTGATGTTTACGAAAGTCGCCTCGATAGATAAGATAGAGTTAATGTACATGGCTGTGGTATTTGTTTTTTGCTGAGTTCCGTAGTTTTTTGTAAATTGTCCCCTAAAGTTGTATGAAATTAAAGTCTTGAAAAGTGTCACGACAAGCCTTCGCTCGAGTGAAATTTAATTTCCGTAAAACTCTGAAAAATAAAGAGATCCGATCAAACTGATTGTGGTTTTAGCATAGGTACATGAATGTCTTACAACACACGAGAAACGAGCGAAATCCGTGTCTCAAGCAAAATCGACCAGACCGCTCTTACAGAGACACTCTCTTAATCTCAAAGGTGCGAAATTTGCGCGCAAAACAGAGGATAAGGAGAAGGTATGGTTTATGATAGATTATTCTTCCACCAAAATTTTACAGTACTGTTCCAGACAATTATCCTGTTCCTTTATTAAAGGAATATAAAGTTATTCATAAACTAACATGCTTGCAACAATTCCTCGGCAAACCGAACTTTCCCTATAAGTTCACCCTCGTGAATATCCTGTAGACCTGAACAATCATCAACTTTTGTCTTTTCCTCTTAACCTCTCTGTAAACTTCAGATTTTCAAAATAGGTAATAATGATAAAAAACCACTGGCTAAAAGCGCTGAATAATTAATGACACAAACATACAAGCAATTTTCCCTGTTCAAAACGTATGTTTAAATTTTCAATTTTTGAATTTCGATGCTGAATTGGCTACAAAATGCATTTTCTAGCCAAGTGGTAGGAAAAATTGTTTCTGGAAAGAGAAACACTTTCTTTAACATTAAAAGTCGTAAACTGTTGTGTTTAATTGCAATTAAGGAGTATTCTTCATTTGTATAATCGTATCCACTCAATATATACAAATGATTCTTAACATAACAGGGCGGCCAGGGTCCCAAAAACACCACAGTTACAGGGTGTAATTCTGGATGAAACGATATCTTTCTTACTTTTAATTCTCATTGGAGACCCAGAATTAACAGCACCGTTGTTTACTCAAATCTTCAAACAAATAGCCTCAAAACATCATTCGCTGACGTCATAACCTGTCTTAGATACATTTCACGCGCACCCAGTTTGACTTTCTCCTTATACTAGCTCCTTTATGATATGAACTGTGTTTTCATGGAAGATGGAAAGGAACGAGTTTTTAGAGGCGAACGAATTCTGAGATTTTTATAGGAATATTAAAAATTTAATTTCTTTTTTTACGTTATGACAAGGATATAATGTTTTGACTCCCCGCCAAAACAGATATTCAACTCAGATTAATTTACAAAGTAAATCTTCGGGTGGCATTTTAAGGGAGGTTTTAAAATAGGGTATCGTGTTGCCATGCTGCATCATTTTAGCACGTATCAGCCTTTAGAAGGTTCTTATCTCAGCGAAGGCTGGGGTTAAACGACCATTACGTTTCCAACGGAAGGTCTTTGTATTGATCTTGAAAGGAAAGGAATTCTGTGATACTCGCTCAGGTGAGTCTCTAGCATAAGAGAAGTTGTTCGATGAGATACATTTTAACTAACAGTTCCATTCTTAATGGAAATCTTCAGCGCTGCCAAGCGTAGGAAATGCATTTTCAAGTTGGCAAAAAAATATTTGTTGTAATTTTGTGGGAAAGTTGTATTTGGATCAAAAACAAAAGAAAAGTATTTGGAAAGTAAGATCTTTAAATCATCATTATTAGCCACTTATAATTTGAATCTATGGTAAAATCATATTTGAAGTCGAGTTTAAATATGGCAACAGATTATCAGTTTAAATATGATCGAAAACGTTCGGTTTATCATCGTGGTTAATACATGTACCTCTAAATATGAAAATGGTCTCGAGGAGATCGTAAGACACGAAGGTTAGGGATATAAGTTAAAATGACTCAAAATGAGCCACAGTTTCTCCTCGAAGACTCAGAACTTAATTCTCCAACTCAAGCGCCTGTTTTTTTTTGCTTTTTTATTGATTTACAAAAAGATGTTCCCTTTTGTGATTAGGTTTTAACTTAACTTTAACTTAACTTTTTAACTTTTGTTTCAGTCCAGGCTGTGTTTGAACGAAAAAAAAACCAGCAAATAAAGTCACGCTGAACTCGCGCGAAAAGTAAGAAGACGTCAAAATGAAATAAGAGCATCAATGACAAACTTAGCTGCGGCTCGTGTTTTTACCTTGCAAGTGACGAATAACAGGGCTTACGAACAATAAATTTTTATTTCGTTCCAGAGTGAGTGGCTTTCGGTGTTATGGGTGTGCTTTGAAACGGTAGCGCTCTGTGTCTCCCACAGAGATTCAGATATAGCTGTCGTGCTCTATAATTCTCTCTTGCACAGGGGTGCTATTCAGTAATTGCATTTATGGAGCTTCCTGACGCAATTTAGAACCCCTGACAAACGCACTTTGGTACTATTTTAGCAGCCGTGTCTTATCGACCCGCACCAGATCGTACCACATCGCACACACACGCTTGCGCATTAGGTCTTTTTGCATGCGTGTTATATAGCACGTTTCACGGGGTCCCGTTTGTAAGACTGCTTGGAACAAAGCCAAACAAAATTCACCATGCCCCTCTGCTTTGTTCATGAACTACATGTCCCGTTGCACGTATCGTGTTATAACCCGCGTGCCCCTATAATTACATGCTCCCTGTTTTTCTGTGGATGGCTACATAAGTATAGATACGTGCAGCATTAAATTCCGATTTTCATTTCAGTTAGGAAAAAACCACGATGGTGGTCCAAGGGTTCTTTCATTTGCCAGTTGTCCTCTCCCTGTTGGTATTGTTTCATTCAGTATTTACACAGTACCACCGTGGTACTCGCGAAGACTCCATCTTTGGGATGATGTTACAAAATCACATCTTTAAAACAATCACCAGAGCTGCATTCGGCGATGAGTGTTTACGGGAATGTTATCATGACATCAGATGCCAAAGCTTTAACTATGTCTTCACCCAAGATAAGTGTGAGCTGAGTAATCGTACAAAGGAAGCCAGGCCTGAAGATTTTGTGCCCAACTCTGAGAGATATTACTTTAGACGAGACATGAATAGAGGTAAGCCTTCGGATCAAAATAATAAAGGATACCAGTTACCCAGTACGGAAACAAAATAGAGTCTTTCTCTCTTCCAATTTACAGTCATCCTCGGTGCCATTCCAGAGCTTCCTGCAGACTCGTGCAAGGAAATCAAGGCCAGTGAAGGTGGAGAAGCGGTCAGCGGTTATTACTGGGTGAATCTCATTGAGAGAGCAGTTCTACTTCACTGTGACATGAAGATCGAAGGTAATTTTATTGATCAATAATGATGCCAATGAATTTGAAAGCGATCTTCAAACTACTTTCACTACTTAACAGTGAAATTAGGGCCTAAAAAAAAAAAACAGGTTTGTACGGGATTTGAATCCATGACCTGTGCGACACCGGAGCAACGCTCTACCAACTGAGCTAACAAGCCAACTGGGGTATTGCACTGGTATAGCAGAGGTCATGGGTGCGAATCCCGTACAGGCCTGATTTTTTTTTTCGGGCCTTATTTCACTACTCCTTAAGTAGTGTTCATTAATGCGAAATCTTCAAAATTATTTCTTAAACCGCAGTTCACATATATGGTTTTCATATGTTTACAGTCATTGGTACTATTAATGTCAAACAGCCTCTGTGATTTCTTTCGACTACGTATAGATACATTGATACATTCGATGGATTGCATTTCAAAATAAATGTACCCAAGTGGGCTATACCATTGCCTTGCCTTGTTAAAAGAATATATCGTTTTTGAGTCAAACTCTTAGTAGATCTAAAGATTTGGCTTTGAAGAAACAAAAAGGGGGAAGATACATGATAGTGAATCGCAAATGACGTATAGCAGTTGAAACGAATGCTACTAAATGAAAGAAGTCATCAGGCGAATAATACTCTGTTGGCCGGTTGCGCAGTTCAGAACCGCGGAGACGCGGGTCGCTCTTGAACTGTACGACATAATATCTCGAATCCAATGAATTGCGTCAATAACAAAATGCTTGCGTGAAACCTACGAAAACAACCGTCTTTTTCCATACTTATTTATTGACTTTGATAAAACAAGTTATGATCCCTGTATTTGTAGATGCTGACGAATGCAATGCCTCTATCCCTGTTTGTGACGCTAACGCTGATTGCAAGAACACTCTGGGTTCATACAGTTGTTCGTGCAAAGCCGGATTCCTGGGTGATGGAAAAACTTGTAGAGGTGAGGAGACACGTTAATTCATATAGACTTCAGTGTAACGCGAGAACCCTTGCGGTAAAGAGAGAGAGGAGGGGGGGCACAGTATATGCTATTTTTGGCTTCTCGATCACCGTCTCCTTACAATGTGTACCTCCTCAAGCAGATGGTAATTTATTATGGTCCAAAAGCCCTTATCATCCTCAAGTGCCATGTCTGAAATCTCATTGAACCGAACTGAAGATTGAAGATAACTTTCATACATGTATGTGGCAAATTAAACTCTAGCCTCCCCCCCCTTCCTCATTCATTTGGGTCTGAAGATTTCACGCCATTGAGTTAAATTTCAATAATATTCTCAGCAAAAAGATGAAGTAAGCCGAAAGAGAATTTATGGTATTAGGCTGTTTCGATTTCAAGTTGATAATTTTTAACAAATATTTCGAGGTTAGTATTATCACCAAGGACATTTCTATTTTAACGACTGTGACTTTATGAAAGTCATATATTTGAACTGCGGATAAAGACGTGACTATGAAAATAGATAATTGCTGCGAAAATCGCCTTCATATTCACATTTAAATTCTAGCGCTCATTTAAATCTCATCTCCATATTGGTAAATTTGCCAACAGATATTGACGAGTGTAGTGCTTCTATTCGGGTGTGTAACATAAATGCCGACTGCCACAACACCCTTGGCTCTTATAGCTGCTCCTGTAAGCCTGGATTTACTGGTAATGGAACGACATGTGCAAAGCGAGGTAAACTTTCTTTAAAACCCATCTCAAACCCGGTCGTGTTCATTTTTATTCTGAGCAATCTTAAAGCCCTAAGTATCCAAATCGGGAGTTGATGTGACGATTAAGAGTCTCAGTGTAATCTATTATACTTCAGATTCATTTTAAGATTATTAGCGGGCTGCTTTATTTATTTTCAAATATCAAAGCGAACTGCCGCAACAAAGTGGTGCTACTGTTTGCAGTGTAGTGTATTTTTGTCGTTGTAATAGACAGAAAGACAAATCTGTTTACTAAATAATATAAGTAAGAAATTAAATACATACTTGGGCGAAAAAAGAAAAAAAAGGAATTATTTGAATCAAATGCCAACCAATTTATCTCATCCTAGCTTGTTCTTGAACTGTCATAGGAAAATCAAAAACGTTTCCCATAACGTTCGACAATCCGAGTTGTACCTCCTTGACCTTCTAAATACTTTCTTTGGGTCACAAGAACCTTAAACGTGTGATTTTTTTCCCCTATTGCTTTTATTTCACGTGGATATCATTTGATCACGCACGGCATTTTGAAGTCGTCACTAACTCAATTTGGAAAAGTCTCGCTCGCATTTCAATTTTCCACCCTATTGTTTATTTTACAGATGCTAAAAACTGTGCTGATAAGTATAATTCAGGCGAACGAAGCAGTGGCGTCTACTCTATCAACCCGGACGGTTCGGGTGCCTTCGATGTTTTCTGTGACCAAACAACAGCTGGTGGGGGGTGGACTGTGTTCCAGAAAAGACTGGATGGCTCTGTTGATTTCTATCTCAACTGGACTAACTACAAAACTGGCTTTGGTAGCTTGAATGGGGAGTTTTGGCTTGGACTGGACAGAATACACCGCCTTACTAACAGCAGTAATAACAAGCTTCGTGTTGATTTGGAAGACATGTCGGGAAATACAGCCTATGCCGAGTACAGTGTCTTTACGGTTGGCAACGACGCAACAAAGTACCAGCTGAACGTTAACAATTACTCAGGTAAGTTTTCGTTACGATCCTTTCAAAATGCCTGTACTTCACGTTTGAAAAATTGAGTTCTAATCCACTACCCTGATGTCTAAGCCCCTACCTCTAAAATGGCTAATGCTGTGAACAAACCGTCGGTGTTTATTTTTTTTTTTAAGGAAACGCTAGTGACTCGCTGGCTTACCATAATGGTTATCCATTCATGACAAAAGATGTTTCCTCTTCCAATTGTGCTGTGACCTTTAAAGGAGCTTGGTGGTATAGAGGTTGCTACCAAAGCAGCCTAAATGGTGTTTACCATCATGGAAAGTACACTGGTGTTGATAGCATTCGGTGGCACGGATTCCTACATCACTCAGCCAAAAGAGCTGAAATGAAGATGAGACCCATCAACTTATAGAAATCGAGGACAGATATTTAATTGCTTCCCACCTCTGTCATCTCTTGTCAAGCCTTGGTTAGTGGGAAGGGGGACTGGGGGCAAGTGAGGGTGATAAAGAAAGGCTTTTTTCTCTTTTCCTCCTTGTTACACGCTGAGAACAACTCACGTAGGACTATGACGTCACTGAAACAGGCAGCAGTAATTGCAAAGAATATAATTATTTAATAAATTGAGTAGTTTCGTACCCTTAGAAATAAAATACGTCTTCCATTTTAAGTGTATCGGAAGTAAAATGTTTTGTTTTCCGTCAAATACCAATTTTACCTGCATTAAATAAATTTACGTTTACGCATCGTCAATTTTTGTTCTGCGACCACCGAATGTAAGACGCGGAACCGAATATGCATGGTCTGGAAGTCATAAGGCAGACGTGAACTATATTCTCAACGAACACAGGTGGATTTTTTTTCATCCTAAATATACTTACATTACAACCTGATGTTTTTTACTTTGCACTATCAAAAGCTCAAGTTTTAGACACCTCTGAAATGAATCGAATAACAATATTTTGGTTTTCTATTTTGACGACTGGCAGATATTCGCACGAAAGGGAGAAAAAAATCTATCTTACCTTGCGTGAGGCACTTTAATTCTATTTTATTGTCACGAAAGTCAAAAATATAAAGGGGTACTGTTCTATAAGTAATACTACACTTACCTTGCCCTACGCAATAGTTTAGGTATAAATTTGCTAGTGTTGCGTATTTAATACATGGCTTTGTAAGATATCGGCTCAACTTATCTGTACTGAATTATTGCGACGTGATAGACCCAAAACTTAGCAAGAACTCACTTTGCGACCACAAGACTTAATAATTAACAAATAAAGACAAACAGAGTCTTGACTTCTCGCCGTTGTAAGGGAAAGGTAGAGCACGAAAAAACACGTAGTCAGGTGCTTCTCTACTTTTTCTTGAGTACACTTCTGCTATGCTTTACAGCAGGACAGAGAATAGTCGGTGTTGATTTGTTTTTTTTATGATGATTAATTCATCAATTTCCCAACGTATTCGGTGGTGGGGTTTTTCAAGTCAAACCTTATGCTTATGTTAAAATTTGAAAATGTCACCGATGATTTTCATAAAAGTTAGTTTCATTCTTAATAGCCTGTTGTGCTTTTATCATCTTATCCTTATTCATCTTATCCTTATGATAATAGAGTGTTACTGGTTTTCCTTCCGTTTGGTCTCTTGTACTACAGATCTAGACTTCTAGACTGCATATTACTACTTCCTTACTCACTTGGACAAATCAAACCAGAAATGGATTGAGGCTCTTGTCCAGCCGTCTAATAACGAGAGAAATAAAACTCCACAAATGCCTGCTTTGAAAAATAGTTTAGTAAGCGAATAAAAGTGAATAACGCAAAAGATGTGTTTAAACGAGTTTAATGGTTTCTTAATTTCGATGTGATGCAAAGCTATTTTGAAAACAGTGAGCAACAATTGCATGACCGTGCAGCGCAACAACTTTCAGAAGTGATATCCTGGGTCTTCAGAGCGCATTGGCTTAGAAATCAGCCTCCTAAAGTCACTGTGACTAGTGCCTCCCTGGAGGTATATTTTTGTGATCTTTTCCGAGCAAAACGAAGTTCGACGTTAGATTAAGTGTCATTCCCCTGCCCCCACGCAATGGCGGTCTATATAACTTTAATTATGATTAACAGAAGGTAAATTCCTTAAGGAACTTTCACAATGAAAGCCGACCCCGATAACTAAACATTTAGTTTTTTTTTTTACTGAGCCCCTGCTGCTTTCACTTCATAGTAAATCGCTATATAGAATACAATGGAAATAATTATTGTTTTTCTTTTTTTAACTGAGCTCATGCTGCTTTCACTTCAAAGTAAATCGCTATATAGAATATAATGGAACTTTTCTCTCACCTTGCGCAAGTTCCGTGCAGAAACGACTTTCACCCTATTAAGCAAAACATTTTGATAAAATCTAGCTTTTTTCCATGTGATTCTGATTGCTTTATTGCTTAATGAGTTCTCAGGTGTGAGAGTTTGTTCATCCTGTAATTCATAGATGCAATTCGGAAGCGAAATTTACTCAGTTCCGTACAAATATTGACCCTTCTAACTTGCATTTTTTAAGATTTCCAGTTTACAAAATGATTGAAGACTTCTGAGTGATAACTGTAGGCGCAAGAATTTGTATTATCATTTTTTGTTAGTGTTGGTGTTTCATAGTTTCGTGTTAGGTGTTTATTTTCTCGTCTTCATTAGTGTCCTTTGTCAGTTACCAGTTTTGTACCTGTTATATTTATTTGCATATCGTATATATATTGTTCGCGCGTAATTTATTTGGTTAGTTGTCTAGTTTGTGAAAATCATCGTTACATATCTAGCTCTGGGTTTCATGTTTTCGTCTTTGGTTTGGTCACATTCGTCTTGTAAGTGTCCTTGTTTATTTCGCTTTGTCGTTTTCCAGTACTTTCACTCATATGATGTAAGTTATTTTATGCTCATTTGCGTGTTTGTAATTTTGTCATTTTCAGTTACCGTATTCAACAATGTGTCAAGTTTGTTCTAGTAAAGTTTTAAATACGAGTGATTAACGTTTGCGGCTATAATAACTAATGCCAGAATTATTCCCAAAGGTCAAAAAAAATTGACGAAATTCCAGAAAAAAGGGCTAGGAGGCTCTAATATTTGCATCGCTCACTTCTTGTGGGAGAATATCACTTCAACGTAATTTACCGCGCGCTCATTGATCGAATACTATTGTCAGTAAGGTTATCGCTGATAAAGATGAAGTGTCATGTAAAGCAACGCTAACAAATCCACGCAAATTTCTGAGATATAAACAATGGCGGATTTCCAAATTTTTAGGATCAGTTTTCTCGGGGAAGTTTTAGAAGAACATTATGAGGTAAAACAAAAAGCGGAGAAAAATTTTTCAGAAAAAGAAAGCCGGTTCTCGGCGGGTTCCCAAGGTTGAAAGAATACGACCACGAATAGTTACTTTACTTTTCGTGATTCAATAATTGCAGACGCATGATAGAGCGAAGAGAGGATGTACGACCAATGTATGTCCTTTTTAAAATATTTATGAAATATGAAGGCATTTCATGTTAAACAAATTCAGCTGGTATGTATTATGAAAATAACGTGAATTGTCTTCGTAAAGCGTAAGTACGGAAAGTGCGGTTTTTTTTTTAACAACTTTTAAAAGTGGTGATAATTACAACTCGATATTTCATGACTGAAAAGCGAGATTCAGATATAAAATAGTCCCAAAGGGTCAGTGGTCGATAGCTTTTGTGTCTTTTTCCATATATATTTGTTACTTTATAATTGGCAGTGGAGATAAACGTAACAAGTGTATTTCGACACTTATGAATAGTTTGTGGGGTGGTTATTAAAAAAATCAATGAAAGGCAAATAAAAACGATAGATAAAGGCGTAGAAGTCTTGTAAACAAAGAGTTAAGCTCATTCTAAGCTAGCAAGCCAACTGGGAGCTGGTCATTACGTTGGTTCCAAATAAAACCGTGAAGTGATCAATTAACAACTGTGAATATATGAAAGTCATATATTTGAACTGCGGATAAAAACATGAGTATAAAAGCGATCTTTGCAGTAATGAACACTACTTGAGCAGTAGTGAAAGTAAGGCCTGAAAAAAATTAATGCCTGTACGGGATTTGAACCCATGACCTCTGCGATACCGGTGCAGCGCTCTACCAACTGAGCTAACTAGCCACTTCACTCCACTTCACTTCATCACTTAACAGGTTTATCAGGTTTCTGCCAAGTCTTTGATTTTGGACGGAAAGTCAAACGTTGTTGTGGTTTATGACAGCGAATTTGGAACTTACCTTGGCAGTCGAATGTCAAATCGATGTAAAAGTTGTAAGGTATTCGACCATTACGGATATTATCCGTTCGAAGGAATGCGACACATGTACGACAACATTTTAAAGAACAAGTTTTTGATCAGCATCGAGGACACCGCGATTCAAGTGTCGTCGCCTATTTTAATCTTTCACACCAACACAAAATTGGCTGGATCTCATTAAGGGCATTCTTGGGAAAAAATTATAACCCCCCTTTTTTTCTTCCCTAATCATCGTTAAAACGATGTATGTATTCGGTGTTCCGACACTTGCATCGGATTTGTCCGCTCATTGACATTGCATTGTATTCACATTACTTTTGGTTGTTATTTGATAATAATAGAAATGTCTCTCCAATTTTCCTTGCACAAAGTTCCGTAGAAGTTGCAATCTATAGCAAATTATAGGTGACAAATTTTCTTTTACAATAAAATTATTTATGAATACCGCCAATGAGAGTCAGCAAGAAAATAATTTCATCTCCCGCCGACCCTCTAGCCCAAGGGGCTTCGAAAACACCATTCCTAATGGAAATTATCTGATCCATTTTGCGCAGTGCTTTTTGCTACGACGAAAAATGCAGTGATTGTTTGTGCACTGCGAGCAGGGCTTTTCTTGGGAACAAAGAGGAATAGTTTGGTGTTTCTGCACCTTACACGTTGCTTTTAGAACAAGGAATACTTTTGTTGTTTGTGCACTTTGCGCGTTGCCTTTCATTAGAGCTAAGATTTCTCTTGTCATCTGTGTACCTCACGCGGTGCTTTTAGAACGAGGAATACTTTGCTTTATGTACACTTTACGCGTTGCTTTTAGAACGAGGAATACTTTTTTAGGCACTTGCGCGGTGCTTTTAGAACGAGGAATACTTTGTTTTTTATGCACTTCGCACGGTGCTTTTAGAACGAGGAATACTTTGTATGTTGTGCGCTTCGCAAACATTTCTCTTGTTATATTTTCACTTCGCACGGTGCTTTTAGAACGAGAAATATATTGTTTTTTGTGCACTTCGCACGGTACTTTTAGAACGAGGAATAATTTGTTTTTTGTGCTCTTCGCACGGTGCTTTTAGAACGCGGGAACTTTGTTTTTTGTGTACTTCGTGGAGTGCTTTTAGAATGAGGAATACTTTGTTTTTTGTGCACTTTACGCGGTGCTTTTAGAACGAAGGATACTAATGTTTTTCGTGCACTTCGCGCGTTGCTTTTCAGTACATCAATGATTACTGTTGGTAGGTAGGTAGGTAGGTAGGTAAGACCTTATTGAATGAGGATAACATTTGAAAGTAATAAAACTGATAACCTAATGGCCCTAAAAAAAACAAACAAGCAAACTAATTACAATAGTTGCAGCAATATTAATAGTAATTAAAATAGTACACAAGCCTTTGTACATCGCAAAATAAGATTATAAAATGTGGTGATATACAGATTTTAATATTCACATGAATAATTGCGTAAGAGTTTGATTATTTAAAATTACTTTAAAAAAGGGAACGCTTAAAGTTTTTGACATCAGTACTCCGTTTGAGGTCCGCACTTAGCTTTTTCCATTCCTTTGTTGCTCTCACAACAAACGCTCGACCACTTTCCTTACTTCTCTTATATCGAGGGCAACTTAAGTTAAGATTACAGAAACGAGTTGATCTATTATGTGTCAGAGTTTCTGATTGGTAAATAATTTATATATTTAATTAATGTAAATAATGTAAATAATGTAATGTAAATAATTTATATATGCTACTCAGCCTTTTGTAGGTTAAAGTGCATCGATTACGTACGATTCAGCATAAAAGGGAATCCACTTTAGGGAGTTAAATAAAGCGACAAAAGGTGTTGTTCTTTTAGCATCAAGAATTATTCTAACGTTTTTGAAGACGTGGACTTTCAAAAGATTTCCTTTATTGCAAGAAGTTCAACTCATGTTGCCGTAAAGCATTATAGGTTTAATGATCGTAGAGTAGTATATGTCTTGTTGACTGTGTTTTAAATATGGACTCCTGTTAAATAGGGACTGTTGTTGTTTATGTACTTCACAAGGTGCTTATAGAACGAAGAATACTCTCGTTATTTGTGCATTTTGCGTGGCACTTTTAGTAGTGCGAGGATGTTCTCGTTTGTGCACTTCGCGCGGTGGTTTTTTGGTGAAAAAGTCTCCCTAAGGACATTCATGGATAGACAGCAAAGCATTACGACTCGTTTCGTTTCCATGGTTTCCGTAATGAATATTCATGGTCGACGAATCGTACCACTCGTACGAATCGACGCACCACAATCAGGGCTCGATAGTGTGAGGTGAAAAACTGTCAGTCTCCCTAGTGAGAGGCACGGGTCGTACGACTCATGAATACATTAGACGACTCTTACGAGTCGTACGACTCGTGAATATATTAAACGACTTGTATCGATCCGTAGTTTTGGACATACTTAGATCAATCTTCACGAACAAATTGCCATCCTAAAGAAATGCCGCGGAAATGACTATCATTATTATTTCATCGATGATAGTCAATACGGGGTCATTCTTTTACTCTCAGCCAAAGAGTCATTTTTCGGGGGGCGGTCACAAAAATATGAACGCAAGGCGCAAATTTCAACGACTACCTTAGTTGCAAACATTAATTACAGATTCACTAAAATGATTGCTTGGATTCATAGAAGTTACTTGATCAAAACAACTCACACACATCAAACTTGAGTTTTCTTTATATATAATCGCTTTTAAGTTTTATATTTTCTTCATAGTAACTATGGTGATAAAATCAGGGATGTTCTAACTTCTCAGTCAGCAGCACTCATTATCAGGGTGACCCTTACGACTTGCACACCAAAAAAAAGGGCAATAATTAATTCCTATACTGATACAGGGTGAAGTTTAATGAGTATGGAGATTAAAGGTATGAAAATTATGGATTGAGCAAGATTTTTCAGTTTTGATATGAGAATGTAAATTACACGATCCATTGATAACTGCTTGGTCAATGGGCAAAAATATTCAATGATTATCCTTTGCACTAATGAGGCAGTAGAGCCGTTATGTTGCAGTGATATCAAGGCATATGTGTATGGCAGAGTAGAAGAAACTCATTCTGATGAGGGAATCAACTCTAGGGTTTCAATCCTAACTTAATGTGGCACAGATTTTCCTAACTTTTATTAACCAAAGTTAGGGGTGAAAGGGACTGTGAACAAGGTTTGAAGGGGGGGGGGGAGATTAAAAAAGAAAACAAACTCCAGCACATTGCATAAAGTATCGATCTTTGATAACTGTAACTTTCGTTGTTCTTTGATTTGATTTGAAAACTAGTGTTGCGACGCTGGCAAACAAACTTCAGTATACTCCGCTTATTGGAGGGCATTACAGCAATATGCTAAATTTTTGTACAAGAGTTCTGCAAAAGAAATTCTCGTGGGTTAGTCCACGAGAGAGTCTCAGAAAATTTTTTGAGAGGTCGAGGAAGAGAAGGGCAAGATGTGATATCTTCGTGTTTCGTTGATATTGAGCAACATAGACCTTACGCTTATCTCGCAAAAACGTTTGGGATTAAAAACCATTTGGAAAGGCGAAGACGCAGAACATCAAGGTAATGGTAAACGCATTAATGATTCACTTGATAGAAGGAAAAAAGGGGCTGGAATAAACACAAGAATAAATCGGTAAAATGAGAAGCGTTCTTTGATTCGTTGATTGGGTTTAAGAGCGCCGATTTGAAACATAATTGTTTGTTCTAGATTTTTGCGGCTTTTCAAACTGTAGGAGAATGGTGGAGAGAGAAGTGGAACGATTGGGGTGATACTGCTTTGTCATTCCTTTCTATGTCACGAAGGTGTTCGCGGAATCGGTAGCCTTGTCGTCTTCCCGTTTCGGCGATGTGAAAAGATTTTCAGTAAGTGTAAGTTATGCCATAGATGACATAGGCAGAGGTAAAGATGAAAGGATTAGTGATCAGAATGAACGACTTGGTACTTGATATTCCTCAACGTTATGAATTAAAGAAATAGTTTTGCGTCGTGCGCGCGAGTATTTAAAAGCTCATGGTTGAACATTTGTTTAGAGTGCACTTCGTGGCGCGAAGATGGCAAAACCAGAGTCATCCTTAGATAAACATCGAAGTATAGGAAACAGAGTAAGGAATGACTTTCTTGACATGCGATGAGTGCGAAGATGAATACAGTAAAAAAACCAGAGGAATCTTTCGGCCAGTGCATAGACCGTTGCTTTCGATAGAAGCTTTGATATCTAGAAAAGCCGAAGGAGTGTCGGTCGGAAATTTTCCAGGTATAGTTCAGGGCCTTGTGAAACGAATTGACACCGGTTATGGTTAGAGGAAGTGTGGCTTATACAGTCGTTAATATAGCGACTGTAGATCTCAGGTTTTAGGCCATTGTATTATTTGGAAAACTGTTATTTGCAACTGGGTTACATCTTAGCTACACCATTATTTCTTAATTAGAGTTTTCCCCGGAAGAAAAACAATTTCTCCTTGTTTTTTTTTTACCGGTTACCATGTTTCCATGTATAGCAGAGCTCTTTCCCTCTGTATACAAACCACATAGACCCGACAATTCCTTGCTAAATTATGCTTAACTATGACACCAATTTTCCACATAATCGCAATAATGCCTGCAAAAATGTGCAATAGTAATCCATAACGTCAGCCACTGGAATGGTTTGGTTATACGGCGTCAGCGAGAGACCGAAAAGAGCACATGAAAAAATAGATTGTTCAGTAAAGGATGTTACAATTTCTGTATATTAATCATGCCTAACTCAGTTCACTTACTGCAAAGTATTCTCATCTAAAAGGGTATCTGGGATTATATGAACTGGAAAAACTGGCATTTGCCTTGTTAAAACCACTTTTTTTAATATCAGCGTACCTTCTTGCGTAAACTTTTCTATTTACACAAAACTGGAATACACGCTGGTTACAGAGTTTAATTACAAGAGAGGTGTAAAACGAAACATTTAATTTCCGAATAGCATGTTCTGCATGTTTTTAGTTGTTTCCTTGCAATCACTCTGTCTGAGAGTTTCGTTACTATATTCGTAAAAAAATATAAGACAAGGAGTGTCTTTCGTAAAGATTGCGATTGATACAAAATAAATGTCACAGTCTTTAACTTAAAGTTTAACAGAACATGCGCGTTCATTCTGCTACATTCTTATCTTATTTTCGGTTACTGGGGAGCTTAAGGTAGGAAGCCACGAATTCCTTGTTGAAGTTAAAATGAGTAAGAGACAGTATCCAGCCTCTTTATAGAGACTCGAGGAGAAGTGAAACCAAGAAGCGTTTCCTATAGAAGTACGCGTGGGTAGCAAATGAGAGAAAGCCTATTACAAGCGGCAAGAATCAAAAGATGAGACCCAGTGTTATTAAAAAAAAGGGAAAGCGAGCTCTAAAGAGTTGGAAAGTTGCACCACGACTTCCATTTCGATATCCTGAAGACAAACCAAATTTTTTAAAGAAAATTTTAACACTAAACTAGACTTCTTCAGGGAGTTTTACAAGATAACACTAAACGCCTGTATTTATAAGCCATAGTTAGCGGCTTTTCGGGAGCCAATGACCATAAACGCTTGGTGGACATACGAAAAGGAAAAGGTGAAGCTGTGAAAAATTTGAAAATTTTTTTTGGGCAGGGTGAGAATAATATTTGGGGCCACGGTTTCAGTTAGCTAAAAACCGTATGAATAAAGAAGTTCTACAACTACTGTTCTCAGAGTGCTGCTCACTAGTTTTGTTTTAAAAAATTGCACCACGACTTCCGTTTCGATATCCTGAGGACTAACCAAAGAGGGCGTAAGTAAAGTAAGTTTAAACTCACCTTTCTGAGACGTTATCAATAAATGCGCACTTGAAGAATTGAAGGACGAACTAGCTTTGTGTCTTTCCAACTTTGTTGATATATAACTGAAAAAAAGGTTATTTTACACATCTTTGTGTGGTAGAAAGACAAAGCTTCTTAGTTTGATTTCGGCGATTAAATAGGGATGAAATTGATAAGAGTAAAAGCATTGTTATCTTAGTGTTGGGAATACAAAAGAAAAAATATGTATCGCAAGCTATTCAGAAAAAAGTAAAAAGGAATTTGATCTTTTCATATTCCCATAACGCTCATATTTTACAATTTAGATCAATTGATATCTTCTATATTTATGAAAAAGTAGTCTATTTAGCATTTTAAAATACTCTCTTTATAGTACTTCTGATTTTAAATAAGAAACACAGTGTAAAAACAGGTGTTCGGTTTCTGTCGCAACTGGCTCTTCAGGTAGGCTTGGCTCAAATTTTGCTTGTGGAGGCAATATTAACCCGTCTTCTAGTGAAGAAAGTAATTGTTAACCGTTATGGTCAACAAAGAACTCTTTTATTTTTAATTCTATCAAAGTTAACATCTTTTGTCAAAAGGTAACTGTAACTGTAAACAATTTCTTCTTTTTAACCTCTTTACTTACTTTCCTATTAAAAAATTTGTTCATAGACTGCGTAGCTCGTTAATTCAAAAGAAAAGGGTGGTTTCTTGGGTACGTCATTCCTCCTACAACTTTTCGGTCTATCATATTGTTAGGTAACAGTCTTGTTTTTTGTTCTACCGCATCTTAACTTCAACATTTGGCATTCTTTATGGATGTGTGATACGTAAACAAATTAGCTTTAGCCATAGCATTTACTTTTTGGAGTTTTCAATGGATTAAAATTGCTTCAGTAGGCATAACTGGAGCATTACTTACCCATAGAGGTGGTCACCGTGGAAACCGTAGGTCTATTTTCACGCCGAATCCACGATAAGAGATTAATCCCAAGCCATACAAACGGTATTTTTTCCTTTGAAAATATTTAAAATATTACAAGTATTAAACTGCAAGGTGAAATGATCGCAAGAATTTGACCTGATAGGAGATTAACAGAGAAAATAACATTTGAAGACGTTACATAGCAATGAGATCCGCAGAAAATTCTTGGACATTTTTTTTGGTCACTTTCGACTGTGGTTGACTGTAGTTAGGCATTATCTGGAAAGTCTTTCGCTGATTCGCTTTCGTAGTCCAGAATCAGACACAATTTTGATGTCGACAGTTAAAATAACACATTGCAAGTTTGAAACTACAATACGTACATATGCAAGGTTCTGCGTAACCTCT
Source organism: Pocillopora damicornis (assembly GCF_964200805.1). Taxonomy (NCBI): domain Eukaryota; kingdom Metazoa; phylum Cnidaria; class Anthozoa; order Scleractinia; family Pocilloporidae; genus Pocillopora; species Pocillopora damicornis. The sequence continues at coordinate 19,836,455 of NC_142670.1, forward strand.
GTGCACTCGTTGTGCTGAGTCGTCCGCTAAACAGCTGAACAAGGGTGTGGACGTGCCTGCAATATAGCTGTTCGCGCATGCTTAACGTAACCTCTTATGTACACGACTGATCGAAAAGTTGTTTACCTCTCTCCGGTTCGATTAGCAATGCTCTTCGGCAAGGAAAAGAAATACGACCTGGCGATTCAAATATTGAATCGATAAATCAAATCTACGCCGTGATTTAAGGTAGGACTAAACTTAAAAACGTTTGGAATTTTTTTCTCGTAGCAGCCCTCGATGAACCGTCACTTTATGCAGGCTGTTTACTTAAAAATTTTTGCCTTTTGAAGCAGATCGTTTGGAAACGCAGTTGTTGTTTAAGGTATGGCTAGACCTGAAAGCATTTGGAAATGTTCTTGCTCATAGTAAACTCTGCTGAAAAGTCACGTAATACAGATGGCCGTTTCTTTATATATCATGACTTTTTAAGCCGATATTCAGACTACGTACTTTTTTGAGCGTTTTTCCTGAGAGCGGAAATGTGCAATGTGGTCGATGCATGACCACCGAACATTTCAAATAATAAAGTTTTGAGAATGATGTAGTCCCGAAGTTTCTTTGATAAATTATTTGTATGCCGAAATTCTATGAAGTTTTGTCCGCTTACCTTTGAATCAAGGCCGAATGAACCGAATTGTGCCCGCGCATAATTCGCGTGAAGAGTTCGGTAAAATTTTTTTTAAGTGCTTATCTAAACTAAAAGCCAAGAAAGCGGAGCTCAGTTTCCCAAGAACAAATACTGATCCAAGATTTAATTTCATTTCGTTCAGAAATATCGAATACAAAGTTAACCGCTAGAATACAGGTCCGAAGTTTTGAGAATTTTCCTCTTTGCAAACTGTGTAGTGACAAAGGGAAACAACGAAAAAATATTATAAATGCGACCTTAGGTCGAAGTTTATTCAGTGAAAATGGCATAGTAGATAAAGATGCGTGTTATATAATTATCATGAAATCAAGTTGCTACGGTGAAGAGAATTTTGAAACATAAGGTTTATTCCTCTTTCGATTTTTAGACGAATTCCGCAAATTTGAATATAACTGAGCCCAACGAATTGTTTATGGTATACTATCATGTACACTGCGCATATTTTAATTACAGTCCTGTCAATATTTTTTCTTCACATAATTAAACATTGTAGTTAAATTCGGAATAGTGTGAAGACGTCGATCGAAGCTTGAAGATTGTGAGTTAATCATTTGATTCACTTTAGTGAGGCAAAATACAGCCTAATTAAAACCGATTCGACAGAAAATATTCAGTTTAAGTGGTGGACATCTGAAGTGAGGCGTGATTCAGTGCGGATGTGATTGAAAGGTTTCAATAGGGTATTGTTATGCTACACATCATTTGTATTGTTTTAGGCCGCTTGATGGCTGGGCAGGATTGACGAATATTATTTAACTATTGATAAGTTTCTCCGCTATCCGAAATCACCGTGTTAGAGGCTCTTCATTTCCATAAAATTTACATTTTCTTAAATATTTAAAGTCACCAGCTTTTGAGATCAGTTGATAAATCTGACGACTACCAGCGAGCACCCTCCGGCCTTTGTTTTTGTTTTGTATTGTTTTATGATTTTTTTTTCTTCCTTACGGCCTCGCTCTTATCATAGAAATTTCAAGAATAATTAATAACTTAAAACCTTTTATTACAATAAAGAACCTTGTGCTGTACTTATTATTGGACTTGCACCCGCATATCACTGTTGGTTGAATAATATCCTGACTCAGTCGTGCATGCAGCTCTGCTTTGTAAGTGACATGATGAGTGTCATTCAAAATTATTTAGTCTTAAGTTATTTGCACATCGCGTGTCAGTGACTGAAATCTGCTAGTGTTACTCATTATCGCTGCGACTATTGACAATGAAGTACTGAGGTGAATTGCTGTGCTACGTGGCTTAGACTTTGATACTATAGAACTTTGATACTATAAAATTTAATGATAGTTTCCCCTTAAGATGACAATGTTACATGGCTTTTCTTTTCTTATTGGTTGTTGTGGCGAGTTTTTTTAGTTTTCTAAATCCCTTAGGTACAAATCTTTTAAATACTTTTCGCACCATTGATTTATGCTTATTCATTTCGGTTTTTCACTTATGAGTTATGCACTATTATTTTCGCGCCTTATGAAAATTACACCGCCCCAAATTCACGTTTCACGCTCCTTCTTGTAATGTGTGTTATTTTTACTTCTATGTAAACTTTTTCCCACGACTGCTTCATTTTATTCCCTCGGCATTTGGGAAGTTCTGTCTTGTTATATCTTTGTATTCATTTTTTCTCGTGGTTATTTGTTAGTATATTTTTGTAGAGGTCCCTATTCTGTTTCTTAGGAATTTACTTCTTTATATGTATATTTGAAAAGAGTTAGTAAATCGAATGTTGAGTAAACATGTATAATTTCAAAAAGCGGGCCATTGCCTCTTCAAAGGTTTCACATCTTCGCGATTTATTTAACATCAATCAGCTGACTAGGTGTTAGTGTTGTCAGTCACGAAACGAAACGTAACGTGAAATATTATAAGAATGCGAAGCCTATTTCTGCAAGAAACCAGTATTACGTCCTTTTCTTCGCTTCACAAGGGTTGTTCAGTGTTTTTCGGATGGAATCGCTGTCCTGATTTTCCAGTTCAATTTTCAAAAACTTAAAGCTAAAGTGGAATAGAACGAAACACGCTGAATTAACTCCGATAAAATTCTTGCAGTGTGGCAAATGAGTTAAAATTGTAAGGCCATTTGATCGGGGACCATACTTTATATAAATTTGTAAGAAATCCTGTAAAATAATGAAAGGTAAGAAAATTAAGGGCTTCCTGCTTTTTTCCTTCTTTTTAGCAACGGAGCCATCAAAACGCAAAGGCAATCAGGTAAGTAAACAGAGCACAGGTGTGGAAATAAAGATAAGAATTAGTTGTCTCAGTTTCTTGTGGATATAACCATCCTCAGGGAAACGCCATTTTTTTATAGTGTGGATAAGGCTACATACGTCCTGCTGTCTGCGAAAGTAGTCATTGCTTATAACTTTTGACAGAAGACACGCAATTGCCTTACGATGCGCTAGATTCCGAGTTGAGAGGTCCAAGTTCGAGACCAGGCTGGGTGAGTGTGTTTGTTCTTAAGCAAAACACTACACTTAAACAGTTACTCTCTCCGCCCAGAGCGAATTATTATGGAAGCCTGATGAGATGATAGGAGTAACCTTGCAATGGACTGGCATCCCATCCAGGGGGAGCAGTAATACTCTTAGGCGCTTCATCCTATGGAAACTGGGATAGGCTTTGGCTGGATGGTTCACTTGGCTCGAGTACAGGCTTTACCTATAGCTTTTTAGTGCGTTTGCTCACTTTGGTATATCTTACACAGGTCGTTGCTCATTCGTTTAGTAATCCTCGGCAGCATCGAAAGTCACGATTTTCTAGTTTCACTCAGAGTCAAAGCATGGAATCTATTCCTCATCTGTTTATGATATCGCAAAACAATTTCAATAAAATTTGTTAAAGATTTAAATTTTAAACAGTGTACTGTCGCTGTATCGTAAAGCACTGCTCACGGATTGAAGCGTACAGAATAAATATCTCTTTCTGACAGAGTTCCTTCCGTACTGTAAATTACATATCTACTTTTTGTCCGCTCGGATTTAAAAGTCCAGCTGACACCTCTTTTTTCTCAAAAATTTCAGATATGGCGGAAGCTGAAAGCTTAAATTTTGACGATGAAACCTCGATAGGTATGGAAGAGAACATGATGGAAAAAAAATGAAAACAAAAAAAAAAAGATAAGTAAAACTAAGAAAAATAACCTGATTCGTAAGTGAACTAAGAATATTAGGTCAGCTAATGAAGAAAAAATTGTTAAATTGAATAATATTGAGAACTAATGATTTTACTTTACAAACTCTTCCTCCCTCTGTTACTTGGGGGAGCGATGAGGGGTGGAGGAGTAATAAATAGGCAAAGCACAGTAACTATGATACACTGCTAGCGCAAATGATCGTCTTGTGATTTTGTTAGCTATAGCGAAGGTGTATCTGATGGAGGGTGACGACAAGTACAGAAATAAACAGCCTCATAACGCGATACACTTTTACTCTGAGGGCCTCCAAGTAAACTGTAGGGATGATCAACTGAATGCCGAACTTTACAGCAAAAGGGCAAAAGCAAGTTTCTACTTAGGTAAGAATGTTTTAATTTTTTTTCGTACTGGTTTAACCTCCGAATGCATCCCCGGCTTGACTTAAGTTCTTGTTCGAATACGGAAAGTAAAATTTGATGGTAAAGATGAATTATTTTAAAATAATCTCTTGAAGTTCGTAAAGCCATAAGCTCAACTCGAAAAGGTTTCATTGTTACACTATTCGTTCCTTGTAGAAACAAGGCATTGTAGACGTACACAATAGAAGTTAATAAACATTCTGTGTACCTTAGCCTTCCTTTTAAGCATGATTTAAGCATATCAAAAGGTGAAGCTCGTTTCTGACTTTTGCCTTATCAGCACTCTCTTGTTAGTCTTAGACAAATATTTTACAATAAGAAATTAAAAAATGTTAAAGGTTGACCTGTAACCCTTAACATACAGTTTGTGGCCATTAAGGGGAGGCTATTAAAAGTAAAAATATCGTTTTTCTGTTGGTAATCTTGCACTTGTTGATGTCTGCTGCTTTTTTCTTGCTCATAATGTTCACATGTTGACTTTTCCTCCTTTTGCTTCATTGTTTTATTCTTTCTTTTCCAGGTTATTACCAAGAAACCCTGGATGATGCATCAGTTGCTGTTGCGTTGGATCCAACTTTGATTAAAGCCATAGAATTAGGTAAGTTAATCGATAAATTGAGTCAAGGTAACTAACGAGGTGCCATAAATAAGACTAATAAATGGTGAATAATACATGGCGCACGTAGATATGCAATTTCTCTTTGAATGTGTAACTCGGTAGCTCAAAAATGAATGCAGCGAACGAGTGATGTTTCGAGTTGAACGCAAGAAGACAAATTCAATATCTACAGACAACTATGTATTAATTTGTTTATTTTATCAACACCAGAAGCCTTTGCTTATGAGAAAAGTCGACTTAAGTAATGATGAAAGCTGTGCCAGTCATTCATCGGCTTGACAGAATGGCGCGAAAGGCGAGTGACGTGTCAGTAGCTGATTGGTTATATCAATCACACGTAAATTATTATCGTAATATTATACGTGTGCTGTTACGGTTTTTCCAAGGGATGGAAATCCTTGAAATAACCAGATTTTATAAAATAAGTGGAAGTCATGTCTTAACGTGATAAGATCAAAACTGGCTTAATCACTCTCTTGGTAATCTGTCTGCCTCGGTTGTGTAAAACCGGAGCCAGCTATTTTCAAAAATCCGATCAACGATAGGATAACTGTCTGAACTGGAAACTTTTGCTAAGGGAAATATTATTTATCTTCATGCTGTCACACAATCATCTAATGCGGATGATTTGAAACTATGCTAAATTTGATCTCCCCCTCATTTATGTTCGAGAGAGCTTTTCCTCCGCATTATTTCACTCAAGGACACATTCACTTTCATGCATGTATCAGCACGTAAGTTCAAATCAATCAAACCACGCCTCTCCTTAAAATCGAAGTAGGTGTTTTTGTCATGTGACCGAAGCAAAAGGGCGTCAGCGGCTATGCACTGATTGATAACTTGTGAACAGAATTTGGTTCGATTTCATGAAAGAAAGAAGAATTTTTTTCACCACCTAACAAAAGTTAGCGAACTGCATTCAACCAATTGCCATTCGTCTTTAGGAGCCAGTGCTTGTGTGCAGCTACAATTACAAGCAGAGGCCATTCAGAGGTGTCAGAAGGGACTGGCAGTATCCTTTGTTTAGGTTTTAGGAATATATCCCCACATCTTGACTGTTTCAGAATCTCAATCAATTTAGGCGATTTGTTTTTATTGCTTGCTCCATTCCGATCAAAAAAGGCGTATGTTTTATTCATAAGTCAGTCAGTGCCAAGAAGGCATCCAAAGATATGGAGTTTAAATGGTCTCAGCGGTTTGGGTAAGTTAAATTATCAGAAATGAATTGCTGATTGGTATTTGAGGTACACTTCCACTGCATGAGTCTTTCAATCGACATTATAATGAACGCAGACCAGACAGAGTCTACATCATATTTAAACGGATTTGATCTTAAGATACGGATAAGAATAAGTTTGCACTCGTTTGTGCACTCGTTTCTCCTTTAAAAAAGGAAACAAGATTATCTTACTGACTGCTTGGAGCATATACACTTCTCCCTTAATAACCACTCACTCTATCGGTTAATTTGCTTTGCATTTATGGTTCATATTTATTTTTTATTGACCCGATCTTGCAGCAACGGTTATGAACACTCAGCAAGTGGCTGGGAGAAATAAAATTGCCATGTATGTGTATGGGAGAGAAAAAAAGTGTGAATTCTTATGGCTATACGAGTAAGACAAATGTGTAAGTATCAAGTGATAACAAAGAGCTGTAAGTTAAATTAATCAGTCTTTACTCTACGAAGATTGTAAAGTGCAATGACGTCTTGGAAAACTTATGGAGACTATGTACTTGTGAGGCACACGCAGTTCAAGAAACATTGGAGACATGGAAGAAAGAGGACGAACTGACAATAAATCCCGAGAAATCCCAGGCAAGAAATTGGAAAATCAGTTCATTCACACCAACGCACGCGAAACAAGCAAAAACAAAGGCTGGATCATGTGGGATGCCCTTTTAAATATTTAACTTCTCTCATTCTTACAACGAAATTTGAAAAGAAAGTGAGACTTCAAAACAATATTTGATGGGAAAATTGTTCTTCTCTTGATAAAACAATGGCCTTGGTAGGATAACTGGTTTATTAAGAGTTTGGAATGGCCAACTGGGGAAATATACTGTAAACATAGATACTTCATGATGGAACTCTAATTGCTTAGTATAGGTGAAAAGATGAAACTGAGGGACCGTCTATTCAATCTTCCTCTTATTGATATGTTACCTGAACTTAAAAGGCGCAATTTGTTTTACTTAAGGCCTACAAAAAGAATCATACCGAGCTGAAGCAATTGCAAAAGCACTCCAAGAATTAGAAGTTGCTAAAGAAGAAGAAAAAGAAGGTGATGTGGGGAATGCAAATGAAAGTCTTTGGAATAATCCTAACCAATCAGGAAATTTGAAGAAGGCTATCGAGTATAATGAACGTCGTCTGAAGACTGCTAAGAAAATGCAAGACAAAATTGGGGAAGGAATGGCTTATGAAAGTCTGGCCGATCTCTTCCATTGTTCAGGAGATTTTAGGCGGGCCGTCGAGTACCATAAGCTTCATTTAAAAAATTTCCAAAGAAATAGGAGAGAAATCACTTGAGGGAAGGGTTTATGGAAATCTTGGAATTTCCTACCGTGCGTTTGGCGATTTCGAGAAGGCCATCGAGTGCTATGAGTGTAGTCTTAAGATTGCTAAGGAAGTGGGAAACAAAGTTGGAGAGGGAGCGGCTTGTGGAAATCTCGGCTTGGCGTATCGTGCGTTGGGAGATTTCAAGAAGGCCATCTATTACCATGAATGCCATCTAAGAATTGCCAAAGAAGTGGGAGACAAAGTTGGAGAGGGAGGAGTGTATAGTAATCTGGGAAACGTCTTTCGTGGATTAGGATATCTTACGAAGGCCGTCGCTTACCATGGATGTCATCTAAAAATTGCTAAAGAAGTACGAGACAAAGCTGGAGAGGGAATGGCCTATGGAAATCTCGGCTCAGATTTTCGTGCATTGGCAGATTTTAAGAGGGCCATCGAATATCATGAATGCCATCTACGACTTTCCAAAGAAGTGAGGGACAAAGCTGGAGAAGGAAGGGCTTATGGAAATCTTGGCAATACCTATCACAGCTTAGGAGACTTCAAAAGGGCTATTGAATACCACAAGCGCGATTTAAGAATTGCCAGAGAAGTGGGAGACAAAGCTGGAGAGGGAAGGGCTTTTGGAAATCTTGGCATCGCTTTTCATAGTTTGGGAGATCTCAAGAAGGCTATCGAGTGCTATAAGTGGGATTTGGAAATTGCTAAAGAAGTAGGAGACAAAGCTGGAGAGGAAGCAGCTTATGGAAACCTTGGAAATGCATATGATCAATTAGGAGATTTCAAAACGTCTATCGAGTACGGGAAACGTCTCCTAAACTTTGCCGAAGAGCAAGGACAAAAATCTGTTCAAGCAGCAGCTTATGGAAATCTAGGCTCGACCTATGACAAATTAGGATATATTAGTAAGTCCATCGAGTGCCAAAAGTGTCTTTTACAAATTGCCAAAGAAATAGGAGACAGAACTTTAGAGGGAGGGGCTTATGGAAATCTCGGAAACACCTACTATAAATCAGGAGACTTTAAGAAAGCCATTGAATATTATGAACTTCGTCAAAAAGTTGCTAAAGAAGTAGGAGACAAAGCTGTAGTTTCCGTTTCATTTTATCGACTCGGTCAGAGCTTTGAAGGCAAGGGATCGTCAACGAATGCTCTTGAATGCTATCGTCCCAGTGTGATGATGTTTAATGAAATCAGAGCCGCTCTCGAGTTTAAAGACGAGTGGAAGATTAATTATCGCGATACATATAGTCATGCATACAATAATTTGTGGCGTCTGCATTTAAACCGTGGTGAAGTAATTGATGCTTTGTTTTATGCCGAGGAAGGACGAGCCCAAGCCCAAGCTTTAAGGGATCTCATGGAGGATAAGTACGGGCTTAAGGAAGCAAACTCTCAGTCTCACTTTTTGGAAAGGTCAGCTAACTTCTCCCTTACATCTATTCCATCGACAACAGTTTTTGTAGCGTTTAGTGAGAAAGAAATCTTCCTCTGGGTTATAAACAGCGATTGCGAGGTCAAATTGAGAAGAAGGGGAATAGAAGACCATTCATTAGAACAGAATGTGCGAACTTTTATCACCTCTTTAAACCACAGTCTTCTTAAGGAGATAACTGTACGAGATGGCATTAAATGCGAAAATCGCTCGCTTGACGAGCCTTGTGATGTGACATTGACGACTGAGAGAGCCCCTGTTAGTGTTTCTCACTCTACTCCACCCGGAGAAAGCTTAAAGAAGATGAGTAACATTATCATTGCTCCTATAGCTGATCGGTTTCATGGAAATGACCTCATACTCGTTCCTGAAGGTCCATTTTGTTTGGTATTCTATGTAGCATTGGTGAACCCAACCCTGAAATATCTGTCTGAGCTTTATAAGATCCGTATGATGCCATCTCTGAGCACTTTGAAATTGGTCACTAATTGTCCAACAGAGTCCCACAATAAAACCGACGCACTACTTGTTGGAGATCCGTGCTTAGAGGAAGTTCTTTATGATGGTAAAAGATTGTGTGAGCTGCCATTTGCGAAGAAGGAAGTAGAGATGATTGGAAGAATTCTCTGCACGGCCCCCCTCATCGGAAAAAAGGCTACTAAAGGTGAAGTTTTGAAGCGACTCTCGACGGTTGCCTTGATACATATCGCAGCACATGGCAGCATGGAAACGGGAGAAATTGCCTTGGCACCAAACCCTATTCGAGAATCCCATCGTCCCAGAGAGAAAGACTTTCTACTGACAATGGCGGATGTTTTACAGGCTCAGCTGCGGGCAAGATTGGTTGTGTTGAGTTGTTGTCATAGCGCTCGTGGAGAAATAAAGGCTGAGGGGTTAGTTGGCATTGCTCGAGCATTTCTAGGTGCCGGGGCTCGTTCCGTTTTGGTGTCCCTGTGGGCAATTGATGACGAAGCCACTTTCCAGTTCATGAAACATTTCTATAAAGAACTAGTTAGAGGAAGAAGGGTCTGTGAAGCTCTGGACCAAGCCATGAAATGTATGAGAGAGTCTGGAGATTTCAGGGAAGTGAAACATTGGGCACCATTTGCTCTCATCGGGGATGATGTCACTCTTGAGCTGAATGGAACCGATGCAATCTAGTTGCTGCTCAATGTAATTATTACTTGTTTTGGGATTTTTTTAACAGACTTTCTCTAGGATGCTTAAACTGCCTTTTAACATCAAATCTTACAAATATTATGCTTTTGTATTTTTGTTTGCGATATGAATCTCTCACCCACCCTCTAAAATCTCAATTATAAGCGGCAGAAGTTATTTTTTAACCATTTTATTCGAGATTTCGCAGCTGCCATAGCTGGGCCTTGGTCAGGGGCTTTTAAACGTTGGATAAGGTCACATTTCGCAGTCTGGAAGAATTTGTAGATTAGTGGAGGAAAAAGGTGACTTTTCTAGACATTGTATCAGCTGTGAATTGTACTTGCCCCGAAAAAAGGAGAAGAGGGCCGAGGTTTTCAAAAAACTACACCATGATTTTATTTCTCAAAATACATGATTTTTTGTTGTTGCTGACTCTTTTTTTCTCCCCTTAGATGGTTGCTGAACAAATAAGGTGGATTCAAACTAGAATTATCGTTGTTCTTTAACCTAGACTAATACTGGAATGGACCTTGTTGTGATAAATCCATGTAATGCGATGGACAGTGTTGTTTCACCTTTGAAATAGTTAAGAGACTGAACAAAATACTTCATCATAATTTAGGAGTTTACAAGCAAAATGGTCCGTTTAGCACGGTGAAAGTGAACTCTTAACTCGAAAAGGTATACGCTTATTTTATGGTAATTCGTAAAGAGCCATAGTCACTGATATTATTTGATATATTTTAGCTTATCTGATTTTAAAATCGGCTTTATAGCATAAGTATGCATAATTTTAATGTATGAATGCTTTTAATTTAGGAGTTAGTAAGACAAGAGGTTGGGTCTCAAAACATACGAACAATATATTTTATTAATGAGATATCGGTTCTTGATTTTCAAAAGGTACAATAGCTACCAAGCAATTTTTATTCAGAACTCTTATCAAATATTTTAAGTCATGGATCATCCAAATACTGCCGATGGACGTTGTGATCATGTGGTTTTGATCCTAATTTGCGGTAATAGTCTTGAAGCAATTTCATTAACCAAGTTTATTTAAGTGACTGGTTCTTCGTAAAATAGGAATTGCATTTAAACTCAAGTCTAAGTACGAAAATAGTTTGGAGATGTTGTCACATTTTCAATAAGAAAATCAGTGGAACCACTGGAGGTCTTGAGCGCAGTTTGCTTTAGGGGATGGTTCGTTACTTTAAGCTGTTATTTCTAAGAGACCAATCCTAAATAAGAGTAGCGAAATATTAGTTCAAATTTTTCAGTTAGAAGTTAATAAGTAACTTCTAAAGTTTCTCCTTCCGCACAGAAGTTGCATCTAGATTAAAAAGAAAGGAAGAGGAGTCAAACTATGCACAGTGTTAAATAATGAGATTGCGGGATCTGTTGAACTAATTTGAACTTATAAACAATCAGCTGGGATTGGTGTTTTGTTTTTGAATTTGTTTAAGTTACCTTGAATATTGTCTACACCTTTTTAGTAGGCAGGTGTTGCATTAATTGACCGTTGACATCAATCAAATAGTTGAACGATTGTTCATGTTTATTTTAGAATGAAAGTGTAGAGGTATTATGTCAAAGGAAGTGCTTTGCATTCGGGATTGGCTTCTAAGTATATACGCGTGGAACAACTTATTCAATTGCAGTAATTTAGATAATACTTTCTGGTACAGTTTTTAACCCAAAGGGATATAGCTAACTTCGAACTTTTGTATGTGCTAAAACTGATTTTCTTTTAAAGTACAATATTCCTTTTTTCGGATGTTCTTTTGACTATGAAGCTGAGTAATTATTTTTTGGTCTTCACTCTTTTGACCTAATGCTAGCCTTTAACTGGCTATTTCTTCCTGGAATTTTTAGAATCACTGATTTAGTACCATGATCTGATGTTGCGCTTTTTTTGCTACTTGAACTGAAGCCATGCCAAACCAATGTTTTGCAGCTACCGGTAATAATAATTTTGGCTATCGTTTCACAACTTGTAATTAGTTTTTACTGGCTATCTCTTTCGGAAATTTCCAGAGTCACTTGACCTGAGCTATGTCATACGAATATTTTACAGCTAATGAGAAATAATCTTTTCAATTGTTTCACAGCCTGTGAAATGATTTCCATTAGTGTGACTGGAATCACTATTTTCTAGTTAATATATAGAAAGTTGGCGTTATTGTTGTTAGGCCCTTCTACAAATTTGAACTGTTTACTTTTGTTATAAGTTATTATTACGCAATTACCTTTGAAGTGTTTTTCTGTAAACGTATTTATCTTGCACTTAAATGAATTCCATCATAGTTGTACCTCGTAATTTTTAACGAAGCCATGAAACGTATGAGGGAATCCGAAATGTTCAGCGAAGTGAAGTAATGGGTCTCATTTGTTCTCATTAGGGTGACGTCATACTGGAGTTCAAACAAACAGTGGAAATCTAGATTCTGTCCATTGTTAGTAGACTCTGTTTTACAGTAAAGCAGTTCGATAGAATTGGCGTAAGAGTTGTTATGCTCCTTTGCTGTCTTTACTGGCATCTACCTGATAAATTATTCAGGACGTTTTTACAGCTGTTTTTGCTATTTTCGTAGCAACTGCTTCGGCTGTATTTATGATCTGTCTTTCGGTGAAGGGTGTAATCTTTACCCCCTGATGGAACTTTAAGCTCGCATCACTTGTATCAACTGGAGTATAATGTACACTGATGGGGGATTGAACTTAAAGAAATTCTTATCAATTTCAAGTCAGAATCTTAAGTGAGAAGCAATCAAAGTATAATTCAGCTTATAATGTAGCTTAGACTTTTTATATTCAATGCTAAATGTCTCTAAACAATCGAAAACATTTATATCGAGAACTTAAACCAGAATGGAAAAACATTTGTGGATTGGAAATATAGTTTTCAAATTTACACAGACCTTTTTTTAGTAATAAGCAAATATTTCAATCCTTACACAAGGATAGCTATAGAAAGTTAATGGCTGAAAACGAACGTATCTTGCGTGTACCGGGTTTTTCAGAATGTTCTTCACCACCGTTGTCAAATCCTTGTTGGCTTGAAAGACCTGCAAACAAATATGAATAATCAGTGATATTTTGGCACCATGAAAAAGAAGATGGAAAAAAAATCTCCTCTAGAACTATTTGGAAAAAAAAAACCAAAGTAAGATAGGGCTCTCCTGGGCAGCATAAGATCTGAACAGCTTAATGGAAATAGACTGCTGCAGCGTCAGCCGTAAGCAACTGCAGGCGGCCGTAAGCTCCAGTCAGTAGTGGCACTAAGGGCAGTGGACCGAAGTCGTAACAATCGCAAGCTTCGTTTATCCGAAATAATCTTTGCTTCCCTAGGAAAGTTGTTTGAAACAGCGCAAATTTGATTTCCTCGTGTTCAAATTTGGCACGAACGTTGAGTGAGCGAAAAGGAACAAAGGCATCTGTAATTTTTTCAGGTGCCTTTAATCCAGAGTGTTCACTTAAAAACACCTTGTCAACTTGTTGTTCTTGATATGTCATCCACTCAAGTCCATTTGCCGAAAAGATAATCTTGTAGCTCTTCTTAAGTGCTCCGTTTTTCTTCCCCTGGGTGGCTACCGCACACACCCAGCGTAGTACTCCCATATCCACTTGTATGAAGTCATTGGTGATTTTAGAGGTCTTTTGACACCTACCCGTATTTCCATTTAGACGTCCTTTGTGTGCATAATAATACATGTAATGAGAGCTTGCAGTTATTTGGGCGTCGGGAATTAGGGTCTCACTTTCAACTCCCATCGGTTTGCAAACTAAACGAGAAAAAAAAAGAAAAAAAAAAAAAACGAACTGTGCTTACATTTATTACTATATTATATTTAAATCATCTAATCATTAATATGAACTTTTCATGGTACTCCTGCTTCATGGTCATAAACTAAATTAAAACAGGTTTAAAGAGAAAAGTGAATATCATGTTAATGTTAATTGGTTACTCCACCTAAGTTTGTTTTAAAATGTGTCCAAATACTTTTCGTCTCCTTTCTCTATGGATTGTACAAAAATTAATCTTCACCTTTCGATTCCATGTTGCAAAATTCATGAACAGGAGTTTCTGGGATACCGGACTTCAGCCAGTACACTCCGATGATCGCTTGTCTTCCTTCATTCGCTTTGATCTCTTCGTAGGATTTTCTGGGTAGTTCAAAAAGAAAACCGAGAGGAACTGAAAGGAAGAAGAGGACATTGATCTTACAATTATTTCAAATTACGGAAAGAAAATAAAAAATATGTTTAATTTAAGGGTAAAAATGATGAAAAGGGGAAATTGAGCGAGTCTATAGAGAAAAATGATATATGCATTCTATAATCAATTGAAGCATTTCTTCTTTTTCACTCTTTGCCGTTAATTACTTTCTTTGCAAAAAAGAGTTCGATGTTAGCCTTGAAGGCCAGAAATTTGTTTTAAAAGTACGCTAAGACTTCCAACGGGAGAGGAAGGGAAGTTGATTTGTTCAAGTTTCTCTAAACCGGAAAAAAAGAACTTGGTGTCAGACAGTGAAATATTTCGCAAATCTTCAAATTTTGCGAGAATGCGGGCCTTGGCAGACACTTCTTTAGGAATACAGACACCTTTTCAGTTTGAAAGATTTCATAAAAGTAGCGAGATTAAAACATGAGGTTTCGGCGACGACATGTCTTCATCATCAAATGTAAAAATTATTATAAGTTTGGTGACGCTCTATAAAGAAAGGAAAGTGTGAAACTAAATTAGAATAAAATGAGATGGAGTAACACAAAAGAATGCACATGATTGAATATGTATTTTCCGCTGGTATGACGTTGATGCAGTTCGTTAGCACTTTATGTTTTTTCGTTTTTGTTGGAACACGCCGTTAGGGCGTGTCTCCAGGGGTTTTTGTGATTGGTTGATGTGTAGTATTTTAGGCTTCAAAGAGTTGACAGATTCCTCTCGCTCACGCTCTCCATCCTGGCTTTTACTTCTTTTCCCACCCACCCACCCCCCCGCTCTGTAGCGGAGTGGATTTTTTTCGCACAAAACTTGGAGGGCGAAAATTGCCTGGTTGTTCCCCCTGTGAGCCTTATTGCTAGAGCTATTCATTACCTGCACGTTTCCAGGGCTGTTGCCACTTTAGTTGTGCCCTTTTGGCCGTCTTCATATTTCTGGCCTATTATTTCTAGAAAATTGTCTAGATTTGTTGTGGATTATAAGTGTTTTGAGGCTGCTGCTTTAGGGCAAGGGCGGAATATAAATTCGTTTTTGGGTAGTGACAGGTTCACTGGTTTCATCCTAGCCGTTCGTATGAAGTTTTCTTAAGTTTCTATGGCTTTATTTACATGGGATCTTTAACCATTAAAATTTCAGTGGATAAAAGGGCAGGCCTGGGCCGATATTATTACCATGTTTTGTAGTTAAGAGGCACTGGCCTTGGTTGATATTGTTCCAATATCTTTGTAGATAAGAGGCACTGGCCTGGGTCGATATTATTACCATGTTTTGTAGTTAAGAGGCACTGGCCCGAGTTGGTATTATTACAATGTTCTTGTGGATAACAGGCACTGGCCTGGGGTTGGTATTGTTACTATGTTTTTGCGGAGGCGCTTGTCGTTATTCTCTGTTGTTGTGGAAGTGTCTTTGCAGCATGCGACTGTTTTGGCGGTTTCATAATTTGCATTATTTCTTTTGTTTTCTCGTTACAGATGTTTGCTTCAGACGATGTTTGGAGTTGCATCCCGGTTGGTGTAAAGCCTAACCTAGAGAGTTTATCTCGACATTATTGAAGTCTAAAGCGGATTCTACATCGAGGAGATATAAGAAAGAGATTTCTTTATTGAATTTTGTAATTCCTCCAACGTTCAGCCAGTGCCTCCTTTTCCTGCTACGTTTAAAGTCGTTTATCTATTTAAGGTTTATCAGAGTTCTAACTCTTATGCTTCTCTAGTTATGGCTCACGCAGCTCTTAAGTGGTTTCACTCGTTCGGTTTAAGTAACGGCGCTAATCCATTGGATAGTTCGATCTTTCATAATTTACTGGAGGCTGCTAGGCGTAATAAGCTAGTTACTGTTAAAAAGGCCCCTATCTCCGCTGAAATTAGTAAGGATATTATTGATAAGTTCGCTGGATCTTCTGCTAATCTTAAGGACATACGAGTTGCTTGTATCTGCTCTTTAGGCTTTGCGGGTTTTTTTTCGTTATGATGAGCTTAGTAACATTGCGCCCATGCATCTTGAATTTTTTCCTGATCATCTTAGAGTGTTTGTTCCCAGGGCTAAAAATGACATTTATCGTGAAGGTAATTATGTCTATATTAAGAGGTTAGCTAACAAGTATTGCCCTGTTGCACTTTTAGAAAGGTACATTTCCATGTGTAACATTGAACTTTCAAGTTCAGTTGCTCTCTTCCGTCCAGTAAGGTTATTTAAGTCTACCAACACTTACAAGTTATACGGAGTTAAATTATCATATACCAGATGTAGGGAAATCTTTAAAGAATGCCTTAAAGAAATAGGGGTGGATCATAAGTTGTACGGGCTTCATAGTTTAAGGACTGGTGGAGCTGCCTCTGCTGTTAGTTATAACCCTAGTCTTTCGGAGAGGGTACTTAAACTGCATGGTCGGTGGAAGTCCGATACTGCGAAGGATATGTACATTCAAGAAGATATTTCTAAGCGTTTACATCTAACTTCTCAGCTTGGTTTGTAAATTTACATTTATTTAGCGATATTCAGTTTAGTTACACTGCTATGACTGCTTGTGTGAAGCTTGAATAAACGTCAGTTGTTGGACTGCCTGAGCATCCAACCATCAATTTGTTGTATTTGTTCATCTATTTATTTAAGAGGAAAATAATTTCCGTTCGTTTGAGCGTAGCGAATTAGAACAGTTTCGCTGGAATTGATTGTTCAGAGTCGGTCTCTTTTTCCTTATTAAAAGCATCTTGAGAATAAAGCACTCAAACTTTCGGCGGAATTTCTCTAGGATGGCAAATCCCTCGCCAAGATTTTTCGGTCTTTGATTTTTTCGTCCTTGAGATGTTTACCGATGACGGAATATTTGTGTTCCTCAATGTCAAGGTGAAGGCAATGGTTCGTGTAGCCTATATAACTCGCACCACGCAAACTACTTTTAAATCCATACTCAACGCGTTGTAAGTTTACCAAGAAGGGTTTGTTTCCGTGACTTTTAAATCTTCCGACATTTTCCTGCTTGTGAAAACTGGTTGTTGTACACTGTCGATTTTCTTTCGAACGTCGCTTAGGTGTCGGCGTATTTCTGGTCTTTGAAAGGCAACGTGATTCGTACAGGGTTGTCGACTAGCTCAATTAGGTTGTGGAAACGTGGAAACTCTGGAAAATAGAATCAATGAGTTTTTTTTTAGGATATTTCAGTTTCAGAAATATTGTTCTCAGATCCTGAAACTCTTTTCAAAAAAGATCCGGTGAGGATGACAAACGGTTGGCGTGATCAAGGATAGTTTTTATCAGGTATCGTTTATATCTATTGTCAATATGGCTCTGATAATGGAGTAGAAGCCCTTTGTTGGTCTTTTTTCTGTAGACACAGGTGTTGAGGCGGTTACCGGTCTTGCTTATTGTCATGTCCACGAAGAGTTAATTGTTGTTGGCTACTGTTTCCATTGTAAATTGGATTGCTGAGTGTGCATCATTTAGAACTGAAAGGAAATCGGTAGCAGCGGCAAGGTCGGGTACTAGAGCAAAGATACCATCGATTTATCCTTTGTAGAAATCGGGAAGCTTGTTTTCATGTGCAAGTTCCTCCTCAATGGAGCACATAAAGGTGTTAGCCAATAGTGGTCCTAATGGTGAGCACTTGGCAACGCCGTCTATTTTCTTGTTCAAATCACCGTTAAACTGGAAGAGTTTGTCTTTAGTTGCCATCATAAGCATCTCGACTAGGTCGCCTTCACAGATGTTAAGTTTGTGTGTGTTGTTAAACCAGTTTCACTCAAATGCTTTTTCTGCTAAAATCTGAGTAGTTTCTTCCTAAAGGTACGTGAGTAAAAAGGGCTGTGACGTCATACGTCATGGTCAATAATGGTTTTAACTTCTTGTCTAGCCACTTCACTACGGCCCATCTTGTCTGCAATAAATAAGTACAACTACGCTGTGGCAAAGTGGCTAGACGAGAGGTTAAAACCATTATCGCGCAATGAGTACACGATATCCGACAACTTTCAATTTCTATAAATCGGTGAGAATGATTCCCTGTCGTAGGTGTAAAGCCAGTTTGGATCAAGGGTGAAAAGCAGGAAAAAAAAGGAACTAGTTGATAATAGTTAATCAAGTTGTTTTTTAGTTTATATTTTTGAAGGACGCAAGAGATGGAGCGTTTTTTATTTCGAAACTAAGGATATTGAAAACTTAGTACCTCAAAAGGAGATGGAAAACTGCTCCTTGCAACCATCATCAAATTTAATAAAGTATTCCCAATTAAAAAGGCACCCAAACCACTCCTTCCTGTCCATAAAGAAAAATAGTACAATAAAGGGTGCAATCCTGCCAAAGCCCTTGTGTCTTTCATGCATTTCCGGTATGTCATGACGTCCAAATACATTTTATTACGTTTATCTGCTCATATATTTTATTGTTGTAGCTTATACTTCTTTTCTATTTTTGTCTCTTCTGAAATAGAATCTGTCAGTGTCTGGGGCGAAAGTTTCAGATCTCGCCTCTTTTGTCCGATTATTCAACTCACACATGTTGCGCGAAGTAACGTAATTGATGCTTTGACATCTGACGTCGGTATTGCAAGCCAGGCCTGAATACACTCTAATAAAGATAAAGTCTTCACATTTTTGAAGACATGTCCCTTGAGCATCATTCCATATATGGAGTGTTCGCGTTCACACTGACGAGAAGAAAGTTTTCCAAAAACCCAGCACACGACAAATACGATGATACCACGATGATGAAAAAAAAAAAAACAGCAACAACAAAAAACATGTGCGATGATTTGCCTCATATCATCTCATTTATCTCTTTCCGATTAAGGAATTTGACCCTAGCTAGTTGTTAAATTTGGATGTAAGAAAAGTATTTAAAAATATCACGAACGTTTTCAGTAATTCGCCTTGACAGACAAAAATCGCGGAAATACAGGGAGAGGATCATACCTCGAACGTAAGGGATGAAACGTGTCGGAAACCTCAAACGTGTTGGATGAAGAATCTTGATAATTCTCGATTTCAAATTCCACGTCACAATTTTGGGAAACACTGTGATTTGCTTTCTACTCATTCCTTCACATCTTGACAGAACTTGATCTCGCGCAATGAATGATTTCCATGTAACCCGTGAATATGGAGACCGTGTTGTTTGGCATTCGAGTTTTTCTTAACGCGGTCTATAACTTGCATTGCACGCGGTTGGATTCATGAAATGATTATGAGCAATCTTTTGTAAATTTAATTCTCTTTTTCTCGTTCTCTACGGAGGTCAGTGCACACAATCAGGCTGTGCCCATTGGAAAGCGTCCTAAACTGACTTGTTTGCTTTGCAACCTTATTTGAAAACCAGCATGCGTTTTTTCATATTAAAATAGAGAAGATTGGTGTTCATTAGTTTGTAAAACAATAAGTAATAAGTTTTTAACGTAAAGTAATAGCAAGCAGGAAATAATGCCCTACAGCACACCAAAAACCCCAAAAAGTACAGAAAACTGAACTTGAAAGCAGAAAGTTCAACTGGTGTACGCAGCAAAATTCACCCATGAAAATTATGTTAACAACAGGCATGAAGCAAATAAACGGATTAGCACCAGTAAATTCTTGAAAATCTTTGTTGTCAATATTTACATGCACTTGTATTCTAAATTTCATTCTGAATCATTTGACTATCGTAAGAATCTGGTTGTATTTAACCTGTGATTGCTCGAGAAAGATAAATAACTCTAGCCATGACGAATATGAGAAGTTGGCTGACCTTTGGAGCATTTTCCGAATAGAAGGATGGATTATGCGTTACGACTGCTTTTCAGGCTTGTTACGACAAATCCGCTAGTTTTCGCTGTAAACAAAAACATATCGCGACTACATGTTAGTACAACTAACTGGAGAGGAAAGTCCTGAAAGAAATTAAAACCACAAAAAGGAAATTTATCAGAGGGCTATGAACTTCTTTGTAACCTCGCAAATACTAAAGCCATTATTTTAAAAATATTGATAATTATAAATTTAGAAAAAAAATAAAAGCGTATCTTTAAACTGTCCCACGACCATCCTGCAAGTCTCTTTTCCACACGTGAGAAACAAATTTGTGTCGTACTCTTAGATAATCGTCAAACTTTGTAATAAAATAAGAATGGATAATCGAAAGAAACACATTTCAAAGCGACGGCAGGTGTGCTTTGTCATAAACTGTCCCACGACCATCCTGCAAATTTCTTTTCCACACGTGACAAACAAATTTGTGTCGTACTCTTAGATAACCGTCAAACTTTGTAATAAAATAAGAATGGATAATCGAAAGAAACACATTTCAAAGCGACAGCAGGTGTGCTTTGTCAGAATGCACGTGAGCGCCATTGTCAGCAAAGGGTTTTTAAAAGATTGATTCTTTTCTAAGCAGCCCTAAGCGTATTTGAGTTTTGGGAAATTCATCGTAATAGACTAGAAGCAGTATCAGTTCGTGGGAAGAGAAAAAATTAAAATAATAAAGATGAAAAAAGAATTGAACCATTACGCATATTTACAGTGGGCAAGACCACCAGCTTTTCTGCTCTTCCCTAATTTATGCATGGTTATTCACCAGAGCTCTTTCTCCCTGCCTGATTTTTATGTGTAAGTTCCGTGTCGTACTAGAGTTCTTTTTGTTTGTTTAAATGGAAATTCTGTCAACATGTAGCGTAAAATAAGTGCGACCACAATTTAAAAAAACTTGCCAAATTTTTGCAAATCGCCAAAATTTCGCCGATCTTCAAAGAACCTGTCCTGTCTCGGAGGCTTCCAAATTTTGGCGAGACAAACATTTATGTTTTTTCAAGCATTTAGCTGTCATGCTATCCAAGATATGTCTGGATAAAATTCAATCGAAAAAAGAATACAAGTCCGTTAGTCTAGTAGTTTGGCGTCCGATGGCAGGATCCGACTCTTTCTCTATCGAGGGAGACTAATTTGAGCGCCGATTGTATTCGGATATCTGTTTCTCGTATCCTAGACAATGTTATACTGGCGGCAATTTGGCGGAAATATGGCTTCAACGAGAAATTCTCCTTCCGTTGCAAGTATTGAAGGCAGTACAGGTAGCGCAAGTGTCAACCAAAACGCAAAAGATCGGCCGGAAAAAAGGATCAGTTCGTCCGCAATTCGCGCGAGATTTTTTACATCTCTTCTTAAAGCAAGATGGATTTGTCACTGACGTATGAATCAATCAGTGAGGATTTGGTCAAGAGATATTAGTTTGATGAGACCGCTGCCAACCATTTGGAAAGGGCGGGAAAAATTTTGCCATTTTTTGGTTTTAGAAAAACTGGATAATATTGGAATTCGCTTTAATGCGACCCGTTCCTGAGTTATGATTCACGCAGATTTAAAAGAAAAGAGATTAAATTTCACAGTGGGAAATCAATAATTCTGAGTTAAAAATCTATTTCCAGCTGTAACAAATGGAGCAAAAGACGCCTGTGATTTTGTGTGAAGGAGCTTTGTCGAACTGAAGTAATCTGATTAAAGATGGTAAGCTTTGGCAGTGGGTGATTTATTGAATTACGCCTGTGTTTTTCTTATTAGTATCATGGAAATAACACAAATAAAAATCATTTCCTCTACTGCGCGCAAAACACATAATCAGGCGAATAAGCGCGCACGCATCCCAAAAATACAGTATTGTTTTTCAATTGATGCACCAGCTAAAGAGGAACGGCTGTCTTTAGCTCTTTAATGAGCACGGTAAGCTAAATTTTTTGCATAATTTTAGTGAACAATTTATCCCATTTAAATTGAAGAAATTGAAAAAAAGATTCTCTGAAGGAAATAAAAGATAAAGCTGAGAGCGTGCAAAAAGCCCGTCACTCCAGGATGCAAAATATGAGGGGAACGACTCGAGGAACATTTCGAGTCGATTTCGTTTAAATTTGCGTGATTTTCGCACAAATTATATATCAAATTGTCCCATAAACTCGAGAATTGCTGCCTATCAAGCTTTTTTTGAAATGTTACTTTAAAACCTCTTGCTTCCAGCCGCAGCAAAATGTACCGCGAAACGATGAAATGACTCGCGTGATTCGTGCCATGGGATAAGTTTGCCCCATTATATGTCCCATTCTATCTCCCAGACAAGCGCGGTGACCTATCTTCTTTTATTGTATTTTTCGAAACAGAGATTGGTAAGGAACATTCGAGGAAAGATTTGAAAAAATTGTTCGATAACTTTTTTTTTCTGGAATCACCTTAAGATTTTAACTCACCGAACAATCAGTTTCTGGTATTTTTTAACTCTCTATAAACTGATATTCTCTTTGTTAAATTATCCCTAGCCAAAGGGAAATTGGAACTTAAATTGCAAGTTTAGCTTGAGAACCTTTAACGCGCACGCCAATTCTCAATTCTCCTTCCGACAGAATATATAGTATTTTAGGCCATTTTAACCGCTTGGATAAATTTCAACTCATCGTTAACACATTTTCTTTTCCTTTGAAAGTTGGCAAACAGAGTAAAACTGCCGAAGCATCGATTCTAGGCAAAGCTCTTATGGGCTACACGTTTAAACTTGGGTTGTCCGGGTACCGTTTGAGAACTCACTCATTTGTCAGGGCTACCACTTTTCCTTACCGAGAAAAATATGTGAATTAAGCAACAGAACTAAGGAAGCAAGACCACGAAATTTTGTCACAAATGAAAATCAATTTTACGGCGGGGAGCTGGCCTAATAGAGGTAACTAAGGAAATATTGATTTCTTAGTAGACAACACATGAGATGAAAGCATAATGAAGTCGAAATTTTTTGAACATTGTAATTTTATGGTGTGACATCCTCGGAAAAATTGCCTTATGTTATTGCTCTCATCACATTCACATTAGGTTTTCTACGGGAATTTAGTATTTCAGACTCTCAGTTTCGAGAACATAGTTTCTTGCAATCTCTCTTTCTGATATTTCTTTAAGCACAGATCTGTAGAACATGGGAAGACGTTTTGGAATCGCCTGTTACTTTTCAGAGGTTTAAAGGAAGTTTTTTCAACCGCGGAACATATGGCCGCATCGTATTTTTGTTCGCTTGTTATTTCCAATTTGGTTTGTTCCCTTTTTCCTTTGTCGTATTTGCGCCTTTCGCTAGCAACTTTATTACAAATAGGAGCATCCTCAAACGAACTAAAGCCAAGATTTCATGGACTGAACGAGTGCACAACTATATCTTATTTAAAGACGCTGTTATGGTGATGAACTAACAATGGAACTTATTGAGATAGTTTTCATTTTGCGATAGTTTTACAGTTCCTCTGGGCGCCATTCCTGAATTATCAGCCAGGTCCTATTTGAAGATCTTCTTCAGCAAAGAAGAAATGGCTGCCAGCGGTATATACTGGCTCAATGTCAGAGGGCTGGGAATATTACAGGTAATCGCTCACTTTTCCTGCAAAGGTATCGCATTGACTGACTATTATTTGCCTGAATTACCTTTATTGTACTTGTCTGTTGAGGCAAAAAAGTAAGATGATCAAGCTGCTGTTGGTACTGCAGTTTCCTCTTTTGCCGTTATGTGTCTTAGTTACAAAAAACTCCTTATGCTGATAACTCCGCATGCTGAGAAAACTTGGTTTTGGTTTCCTGACGAGTGCGCATCTGTCCGTCCGTCCGTCCGTCCGTTCGTAAGTTCGCCGGTACGCATTCACTTCAATGACTGCATCGCAAAGGTAAGCCCATCCAGCAAACAAAGTATTGACTTTATTCTGAAATAAGAAGCCTACTCCGAATGCTGCTTTCATAAGTCACGCTTGCAGATTTTACCCGCTTTACAACGCAAGAAAATATCGTAGAGTTTACACATATTCAAAATTAACGATTTTGAGTTATGTCTACTGTTTGTACTAACTTGAAAGACATTAAAAGGTGTGAGTGGAGCATGAAAACAGTTTTATTGCTTTAGTCAAAAGCTCGATAATAGTGTCAATGGTAAAGTAAACATTATTAATCTAGCAGTCATAATCGGCACTGCTTTTATTTACAATACGGTATTTTGAGACACCTTTAAATGCTTCCAATTCTCTTCCAATGTTGATTTAAAAAGTTCGATTTTTTCTGCCGTTTAAATTACGTCATTACCATTGTCATTATCATTATCATTTCGTCAGGTATATTGTGGTTTTACAGATGGCAGGCATTAGTGGAATTTTGTTGCTCGGTTCTCAAACACTGATACCAAGCACTGGATGGATGAGTCTACTCGTTGGTGGTATGATAGAAAAGAGGCTTTCGGAGAAACCGCTGGTCCGTCTGACAAGACTGACATGATATCACCCTTATATTGGTTGCTGGACGGAGGTGACTTCAATATTACCCTTGGCGATGACTCTATGCATACTCCACTATTGAAGACGATAGATATCTTTCTAGGAGGTCAGAAATTCCGTTTCAAAATCAAAAATTACTTTGATTTCTCAAATGGCAAAAGTTTGACCACGGGATTGGAGTTACAGCGGTAAAGGAAGCTTCATTTAAAAAAAGAACGTAGACGACCTAAGCGCGATTTTGGAAATAGTGCATGGGGCTCACACAGGAAGAGTTACTCATTAAACTTGTGGATAAGATAAAAAAAATGAAATAATAAATTGGCTGTAATCCAAACAAAAACATTAGAACATACTAGGTACATATCCTATCATGGGTGTTCTAAAAAATCGACCTTGTCCCTTCCCTTTCCTGCTTCAATCGAAATGTGTCAGTAATAAATGACTTCTAAGATGGGTAAGATTGCTCTCATAAAAATTTTTTTGGAAAATCTCCTTTCTAGGGGACATTACCAAACGATCATGTGACTCGCCCAAGTTCCCGGCGATGCAACAAACAAGCTATTTATAAGATCAACTTTTGCTGTTACTGGGGCTGGTAATGCTTTGAGAGCGAGCAGACTGCTCTCTAGCTCACCACGGAATAGGAATTACAGTCGCAAAGTAAGGTTTGCTTAAAAAAGAGCATGGATGAACTAATTATTTTTAAAGTTTTGAATGCATTAAAAAACTCCGATTAAACGGAATCGTCTATTTTAGCTATTTTATTCCCATACGTGTCCATATTTTTGCAGCGAATGTGTTCTGTCTGACACGCATTACTGTCGGGCATAATGGTGTTGGGAGTTATCAAATGTAAGAAAAGGCACGGCAACAACATAAATAGCCTTACACAAAACAGAAATTCTTGCAACATGCCTTGTCACAGAATTCTCCGAGAGGCTTAATGGCCCTGTCGACAAAGGATAATCCGTTACTTCAGTTATTCTTCGGTTTTGGCTTTCGATAAAGTAAAAAAGCACTGTTTCCGGTTCCAGACTACTCCATTATGTTTGAATGAACGAGCAGAGAGCTAACGGCAAATTGTAAAAAATATCACGCCACCATCGCACGATCGGCATCACCAACGTTCTGTTCACATGCAAAGACTTGAAAACGATACTTTTGTAGCTAATCCAGCTATCATGCAGGGCTTATCATCATTAAGAAGTGGGAATCTACACCAAAATACAAATGAGTTGGTGAGGAAGAATGGTGGTAGGGATTAAGGAGTGGAAATTCCCCTCCTCTTACCTACTTTCTCCTGTTCGAATTGGAATTTGGAATGTTGGTCTTTGTGGAGGGAAGAAAACCGGAGGACCAGGGAAAAGACCCTCGGAGCAAGGACTAATAACAAACCAATAACAAACCCGAGCTATGTGAAATATCAGCCGTTGGAGCCTGTTTCTTTAAGGCCCGGTAACTTAAGAGACCCCAAAAGCTGTTTTGTTTTCTATCCAGATGGGTTTTCAAAAGGTTTGAATATTATGCAACGAAGTTGTCAGGTAAAGAAGAAAACATGAGACTGCTTAGGGTGCCAGAACCTGCTTATCATTTTAATGAAGTCTACTTAATTCAGTGGAACCCTCGAGAAACGAGTCTCGGGTCACAACGGTGGGAGGCGAGTGCTCTCACCACAGTGCCATCCTACTCCAGAAATCAATCTTAAACAGTCTTAGATCTTATTCAAATTTAGTTGATATGTGTGCAATAGGAAAACTGCGGAAGGAGCGTTTGTGATTTTAAACCATTACACCCATTCGGTTGTTTTTTAGTTTTTCAGTTCAGAATCAACCATTGTGGCTGTCGGTTTGGCACATTGAAGCTATCGTCGCATGGTTTGGATAAAAATGTATTGGGGTTTCTTGTTAATACATTCTAGAATTCGTCGTTTCCATAGTTTCAATATTTTAGGCGTTTTATTTGCATGAAGCTTGTTTTTAACGAAAATTTCACATCTGTTTCTTTGCTCAGGAGGTTATCTCTTAATTAGCTGTCAGTGCTTCGTATTGTATAGAGCACAGTTGTAATTTCAGCTCCCAAGACTAAGAAAACACAACCAAAGGAGAATTTAAGCACGAAGCTTTTTGGTTATAGAAGATGGAAACATTTGCTCAAGTTATTTTTCCCCAAACGTTCCAACACTGTTTTTTCAAACATCCCTTTACTTTCAAGGAGAGGGTTACTTTTAATCTTTGAAACAACTAAGACTTTGGGTCTTTCCATCATATAATTCCATTTTCACTGAGTTTTAGGAATATTCGCTTCCCTTTATATGTTGTCAATTATTTCAGAAAAGGATAAAAGAAATGCCGAGAAAGCGTGCTGTTGAAAGGAGGTTATATGTGCCTGTAGAGAAAAAGAAAACATAATCGACTATTTTTGCATACATTAAACAATCTAACTGTGTCCTTATGGCGGGCGGTAAAATATATCTAAGACTTCCAAACATGATTGGTTAGCATGTTGCTACAAAGAGCCTTAAAATTGACGGTTCTTTGCAATCAAGTTGCCGTCAAGTTCTTCGATTGGCCAACAGCACTGTAGAATCAAGAGAGATTTCTTTTCATCTGGTTTTTGAGGACATGGAAGTTTCACTCCATTTGTTTTTTGTCGCTTTGGCGTTCCCGCTCGAACTAGTTTTATCTCGTCT
Organism: Pocillopora damicornis; assembly: GCF_964200805.1. Lineage (NCBI taxonomy): Eukaryota > Metazoa > Cnidaria > Anthozoa > Scleractinia > Pocilloporidae > Pocillopora > Pocillopora damicornis. Next base: position 19,863,594 of record NC_142670.1, read on the forward strand.
AGATGGCAGGTGTTTCCTTCGGGAAAAGTGTTTACTTTATTTCTGTCCTCTAATTTATTCAGTCATGTCGTTTATTAGAGGGTAAGTACGAAAAGCTTTGTCCATTTCAAACATTATAATGTCTTATCTACTCTAGGGTATCCTTGATTTTTTTTCACATTCTGTACGTATATTTGAATGGTTTATCGTCACTATCGAAGTTATAATCCAAAAATATTAACTATTTCTCGGCTCACCTTATATTTTCACTCCTCTTTTTTCTGGACTCTTAAATAATTCCTTTGCAATTTATCGTGAAAAAGTAATACGCTTTGCTAAAAGTTTCTGGCATCTCGCTTCACAAGGGCTCCGCTTTCTCTGATTGCAATTTTGTCTTGGATGTGGAAGTTGGTATTTTAGATAACAATTTTAAACCCTTTTCATTACATTTGATGTTTCCATAATCATTTGACCACGAGGAATAACTAATTAGCAGACAAATAAATAGTCTCTTATTTATAATCGAAGGCACGCTTTACATTCGGAGCTTCAAGTTGCCTTTCTACAGAATTATCACCAGGGTTAACCACGAAAATGAAATGAGAAAATTACTGAGACAAAGATACGTTATCGTTTTGTCGCTTATTCAGTTATCCTGCGGAGCCTAATCTCATACAGAACTCAAGATCCACACACAAAATGTAGATGAGTTAAGATTTGGTAACAATAACAACGGGTTTTCCTCTGGCGGAGAGACAGTGTTAGGCTTCTAAAAGCAAAAATGTAAATCCCAAAAATGGAAAGGATATGCAAAATATAAGAGGGTATATTGCATCATTATACTTCAATTCTTAAGGCTCATGCTTAAGGCAAACAGAAAAGATTGGTCCTTTATCCTTAGTTTTTAAGAGTGAGGTTTTCAATCTTTTTTTCGTGCTTTTTGAATGGATTGTAGATGACAAAGTGAAAAATCCTCCTGGTAAGAGAGAGTTCATAAGTCTACGCATTAGTGCCTTATATTTCAATGAATAAATGAGAGTTTATAAACAGATTGGTTACTTACGCTACTGACTCAAGACAGCTTGTTTATGAAATAGAACAATAACATCTTTGGAAGAAAGAAACAAATTACAAAGCGAAAGCTGGCGTATTTTGTTAAAATGTTCATTCGGGGTTTTTAAAACAAACCTATGCTATTTCTAAGCAGCCACGGGTATATTTGGGTTTTGATTGATTGAACACAAAATAATGCAAGTGGTCAGTTTTTTCTTTTTTCAATAATAGCAAAATTCACACCGAGTAAGAACGTCAGCCTTTTGTTCCTTCTTATTTTGTTTATCCTATACGTAAAAGCTCTTTCTCTGCAATTCTTGTTATAAGTTAGAATTCGCTCAAATTGAAGAATAAAAGACGACCTGTTTTTTCTCAGTGTCCGAAATCAAGGATAGATAAGTAAACCATTTCCGAATTGCTTTTGACCTCTTTTCGAAACAAGGCCTGGTGCTGAGTCATTCGTACGAAAATGAGTTTTTAAACCAAAATTTGCATGGGAATGATAACGAATAAACCTTTGAAAGAATGTGCACCAGGATGTGCTTTGAAAAAGAGGCTAAAGGTAATTCAGAGATGGCTCATTGTCTCATCAAATGCAGTCAAGGTCCAATATGACTCTTAGCGCGCTTTGTGAAAACTGTTCTGCTTTGATTGAAGAACGTGAGCTTTGGCAGTGGGTGATCTATTTACGTACGCTCGTGTTGTTTTTTTTTTTATTAGTACCTTGGAAATAACAAGAAAATTTAACGCAAAAATTGTTTCAAAGGTTAGTGGTAGGCTATGGCAGATGTCGATCGATGGCGTTTTACGCGTGACCGAGAATCTTTAAGGAAGCCTGAAAAGTTATTTGTTTTTGGTTCGAATGAAATTTTCACACAGGTTTGTTAATTGATATCAGAGCAAATTAAGTCTATAAGTAATCGAAGAGTCACTTACTGGGACTTTTCCCTGCTTTCCGAATTTTCTAGGCTATGCATTGATGCATTTCTTACTCTAAACTGTCTCTCTTGAATTATCTCCAGATGAAAAGTTTGGGAAATTTTAGCATGCAAGGCCGCTTCTCGTTTACTTTCCTGAGTATGCGGAATTTTCTTCTTGGCTTAATTTTAATTTATCTTGAGCAACTGTCTTTCTTTGAGAGCTTCTTCCAGGGTGCTGAAAGTTTTCCATGAAAAAGTTTCAGTAAAAACAGATTTATTTATATAAATGTCGACATAGGGATAGCTTTATACCTGGTAAAAATTGGCAAAGAGAGTCAAATATATTGTATCCTTCGAAACTTCTCGGAATTCTCTTCAGAAACTGAACTTTGCAGACGTCATCCTTTAGAAAGAAAGAAGTCGATATAAAAGACCTTTAATTAGAGCTTGAACAGGTGTACCATGCATGACGTTTCTTTTTCATTCTAATTAGCTGTATTCAATTTGTTCTAAAAGTTTGTGCTACTTTTTCGTTTTTAATTTTGTTTCTTTCAAGGCTCTAACATACGCACAAGGGATTTTTCTCAGGCTAATACGCAAATTAAGCTGTAAGCAAAAACAAAACAAAGAAAATCAAGTTATGAGGGCTCTTACAACTTTAAGTTCTCATTGATAGCCTTGTTGCGATACAAGGGTTTTAGCTATGTTGTATGATTGGCTGCCAAGCTTAGTAGGAGGCCAAGTCCGTGTAGTTTGGGGGCAGTGAACCAGGAACGTACAAATATATAATTCAGCTGAAAAATGACTTTGGTATTGGCGTGGGAATGTTTTATTTTTTATTTTTCATTTTAACATGGTGAGGTGTACATTAGTTTGTATGTCTGAGGGATTAATGTTGCCTTTCATTTACAGAAATCAAATCAAAGCTGCATCAAGATAGACAAGATGAAGCAAACGTTTCACTTACTCTTCCTGATATCGCTGATATACTCAAATGTCTCAGTTGGGAAATAATGCAAAACAGCTGGAGTATCGATTCCGTGCAAAGCTCTTATGGGTTACACGTTTAAATCTTTGGTTGTGCGGGAGCCGTTTGAATGTCAAGTACTTTGTGAGAACACATTTCATTGTCAGAGCTACAACCTTTTGTTACTGGGAAAAATTTGTGAATTGAACAACAGAACAAAGGAGGCAAGACCTCGAAACTTTGTCATGGATGAAAATCGATTTTACGTGAGGAGCTGGCCTAATAGAGGTATAGTTTTGATAAAAGTGGAGTATAGTTTCGTTTGTGCAGGACGTTGTCCCAGGACTTTTAATAAATGAAATTAGAAAAAAGCCAAATAGGTATTCAAATCAAAATTACGCTGCGGTTGTGGGAAAGTCTCACAGAACTTCTACTGAATTATTCTTACAATCTCCTTGGGATTATCGTTTTTGTAAAAAGAAAGTCGTTTTTTTTCAAGTTGACGAAATATATGCATGTAAGCATTGCATGAAATTATTATGAGCTCGAAAATTTTGTTATTTCTTGGTGGGCATATTTAGCTCAGAAAATGCGTCTCCTTCACTGAAAAAAAAAATTAAACGAGCGGTTTAACATTTTAAAGCAAACATCAAATCTTGTTATTGGGTGTTCCATTGGATTTTCTGTTGGAATCCAGTGAATCATTTATATTTTTAAAAAGAAAACAAAGCAGTTTTCTTGTATGGCCAAGTTCAGATAATCTTTAGCTAGAACATAAGGATAGGTTTGTAATCGCTTTCCATTGTTGCACAAACATCTGACGCTCTCAAGAAGTGTGAAAGCAGCTTTTAATCGAAATAATAATGAGTGCCTCTTTTTAGTTTACTATTTCCTTTCTCTTGGTCGCATTTGCCTTTCACTACGAGCACGTTCTTGCAAATATGAACATGCCAAAAAATAAAACATAAACAAAGATTTACACGACTAAAGCTGATTTAAAGATATTTGTTTGACGCGTTTCCATTTCGCCATTATTTCAAAGTTCCTCTTGGCACCCTTCCTGAATTGTCTGCTGAGTCCTGTATGGAGATCGTCTCCAGCGAAGAAGACAAGGTTGTCAGCGGTTTGTACTGGCTTAATTTCAGAGAGCTGGGAATAATACAGGTAAATTCTCTCTCCGTCTGCAGAGAAATCACAGCGATTGTTTAAATTGGTTAAGCATTTTTCTTTTTTGAGAAACTTCAACAAGGTTAACTTGTGAGTGTTGTAAGTTAGGCGATAAACAAGAGTTTGCTAATAAATTTGAAGGAAAGACTCCCCAGTTCATTACAAGTAGTGGGAGATCAGCGTGTAATGAAATATTTGCTAACAGCACGGCAGGTGTTGGTGGCATTTGTATAGATCACCTCAGGGCTCAAGCTAACCGGATGAGGTTGCTCTCCGAAGCAAATTGCGCTCTCCGAAGCGCATATTCAAAAGCCAGGTTTCTAGTTCAAGTTTTTAAAATGAAATATTTATGAAGCATTTTCCTCCCAAGAGTGCAAGGCGCAAAGAGAATGTCTAGACAAGGTATTTCAGATCATATTTAAAACACGATACAAAATACTCAGAAGATGACTAAATGGAACGGAACTGAAAATGTTCTACATCGATGTTTCTTTGTTTCGGCTCAGTATCGCCAGTATTAGCTTCCAGTTGGACTCCGAGCAGAACTTCGGGGTGAACTTCGAGCTTTAACTTCCGGTTCTGTTTCGAGTTTTATCTAGACAATTCCATCTAAATGCAAGTGCGAAAGGATTGCAATCAGTAGGAGCAAATTGATATGATTCTATTATTCTGGTTGATATTTGGTAATTTTTCCTTATATGTTATAGAGTAGCACGTACCACCGACTTTGGATTAAGTTTGAGCTCGAGTTGGACTTCGAGTTGGACTTCGAGTTGGACTTCGAGTTGGACTTCGAGTTGGACTTCGAGTTTTAATTCACATTCGCTAATTTGTCTGTTCGTCTGTATGTGGTCTACAACTGCAGAAATGGATAGTTTCTTAGTATTCATTCGCAGTGAAAAATTGCGACACACTTTGTAGAGAACCAATATCGTTGCTCTAAAAATTTACGGCTTAAATCAGGAAAGAAAAAAAATATTCCCCATGTTACCTCGAATTCACCTGGCTATTTGTAAATATGAATTCATAACGTGGCGTTAAAAATGTATGACAAATGAGATAATCCAAGCTTTTCCCTGTTTCGCTTCACGGTAAAATTCACACTGCTAATATGTCTGCTTTTCTGTGGACAGTTTTCCTCTTTTTCAAAGGTGTATACGGCTATTATTTCATCGCCTAAATCAGAATTTACTTATTTGGCGTGGGATACTAGATTTATGTCAATTTGCTCTCTACGGATGGCAATCCTTCAGTACTTGCATTTAGATGGAATCAGTTACCTAGGTGAAACACTAAACATAACCAGGCGTTCAACTCAAAGTTCACCTCGAAGTTCCTCTCGGAGTCCAACTCGAAGAACATAATAAAACCTTAACCTGCCGTGTTCAATTTTTACGAGCTTTATGAGCCCCACGGACTATTTCCAAAATCATCCTCAGCCTGTCCATTTTCTGCACTGAATGAAGCCTCTTTTGCCGTTGTAATGCCTATCCCGTGATGCGTTCTACCACATGCACCTCCGGCTCCTCCAATCATAATCACGGAGCCGCTCCAACCAATCTAACACCAAAAGCCAACCTTATCAGCAGCTTGCAGGCTGCCGTTACATGAAGCCCGCACGAAGCCGTCAGTAATTTGGTACTGTCCATCATATTGCACTTTGCATGTTCCTGAGCACCTTTTCGCGGGCCAAGCTGTGCCATTTCTGAAATCATCGTAGTTTGTGACTTTAGAGCGGAATGTCTGTCCTCCTAGACAGTTATCAGTGGTTTGCAGTAGAGCAGTATGCTCTGAGTCATCGCTGCGTGTGATCTTGAAATCACTTCCGTTAAGCAGCCAAAATAACGGTGATATCATGTCAGTGTTGCCAGATGGATCAGTAGTTTCTCCGAAGGCCTCCCTTCTATCATACCACCAATGACCAGAATCAAGCATCCAGTGCCTTGTATCAGTGTTTGAGAATCGAGCTATGAGGTTCCACCCATGTCTAGCATGTGTAAAGTCGCAATATACCTGAAGAATCAAAATTATACAAAATATTGGCACGATAACTTAAATTTTAAAACCAACAGTTGACGAGGATTGGCTGTATTTAAAACTCTGACAAAAAAGTGTCTAGGGAGAGAAAGTAACACCGTTTATGATGGTGAGAAAGATATCGTTAGTTTTAACGAATGTTTTAGTCAAGTTCTTATGATCAATGTTCTCTCTTAAATATTTGTAAACTCCTCAGAATATACTGGCAAATCTTAATATGTCGAGTAGCTCATCCGTAAAAGTTGAAGTCGAGTACGTGTATATTTCACAAAAAATCTTCCGCGCTCTAAAGCGGGGAATACTTAATGAAAATAAAACTTGGAATCGACATAGCATTTTCAAATAAGACCATCATTCTGTTTCTTCAGTTTGCCCATCCGTGTAGACATGCGTTAAATGCGCATACACTGATAAACTTACGAATGAATGGATATGGATGAGCGTAATGTCAAGACGCCAAGATCAAATTGTCTCGGCGTAGTAGTTAATGATATTTTCTGAATTACGAAGTGCCACGAAAATGCATGATGAACAGGATCTCAGAAAAAAAAAAAATGCTCGACCAATTTAAGCAATCACTGCGATTTCTCTGCAGACGGGGAGAGCAATTACCTTTATCATTCCCAGCTCTCTGAAATTAAGCCAGTACAAACCGCTGACAACCTTTTCATCTTCGCTGGAGACGATCTCCATACAGGACTCAGCTGACAACTCAGGAATGGTGCCTAGGGAAACTGAAAAATGATGGCGAAATGGAAACGCGTCAAAGAAATATTTTAAATCAGCTGCAGTCATGTAAATCTTTGTTTATTTTTTTCTGATATGCTCATATTTGCAAAAACGTAGTTGTAATGAAAGGCAAATGCGACCAAGAGATAGGAAAGAGATAACTTAAAGGAGGTAGTTTTTAATATTTTCACAGAATTTCGATTAAAAGCTGCTTTCGCACTTCTTGAGAGTGTCAGATGTATACGCAACAATGGAAAGCGATTCCAAAACCCATACTTATGTTCTCGCTGAAGGTATCTGAACTTGGTCAGACAAGAAAGCCGCTACGTTCTCTTTTCTAAAAATACAAAAGTTTTACTTGATTCCAACAGAAAATCCCATGGAACATTCAGCTACAAGATTTGATGTTTGTTTTGAAATGCCAAGCTGTTCGATTAATTATTCTTTTTCAGTTAAGGAGACGAATTTTCTGAGCTAAATGTGCATACTAAGAAATAAAATTTTCGAGATGATTTTCCTAATTTCGTTTACTATAAGTCCTGGGACAACTTCCTGCAGAAGCAAAGCTATACTCCAATTTTATCAACACTTTACCTCTGTTAGGCCAGCTCCTCAGGTAAAATCGATCTTCATCCGTGACAAAGTTTCGTGGTCTTGCTTCCTTAGTTTTGCATCACAACTAAAACCCCTGTATTGCAACTAGGCTATCAATGTGAACGTAAAGTTGTAAGAACCCTCAAAACTCGTGTTTCTTTGTTTTGTTTTTGCTTACAGCTCAGTTTGCGCATCAGCCTGGGAAAAATCCCTTATGCATATCTATTGAAATTAACCCGAGAAGTGAAAATTCTGCATACTCGATCAAGAAAGTAAACGAGAAGCGGCCTTGTTCGCTAAAATTTCCCAAACTTTACATCTAGAGATAATTCAGGAGAGACAATATAAAAATACGAGGTAAGAAATGCATCAATGCATAGCCCAGAAAATTCGGAAAAGCAGGGAAAAATTCAGCAAGTGACTCTTCGGTTAGTTAAAAACTTAATCTGCTCTGATTTTAATTAGCAGACCTGTGTTGCATGTGAAAATTTAGTTTGAACCACAAAGAAATAACTTTTTAGGCTTCCTGTTTGAAAGATTTTCGGTCAGACGTAAAACATCATCGATCGACATCGAATCTACGCGCGCCCCTGCATTATTCTCTAAACATCTTATATGATACAAATAACTCAAAATATCATAAAATCTGCTACGCATTCTCTACTATTCTCGAGAAAATAACAAACGAGTTTAGTTCATATTCCATTGAAACGTATATATCACTCATTCAATTTACTTTGCCAAGACCTCAATCTTAATCTATAGGACTTCCAAAATGGGAATTAATTTTTTTCTTATAGTAGTTTTACTTACCGCAAAATGAGGGTATTTTAAATTACATTCGGGATAATTCTTTCGACTAATTCCACTTGTTAAATTGAGTAACTGGCATCCAAGCTTTAGCAAGGCCAACGAAACTCTCAGAACATTTGGCCTCTTTTGTAAAAATGAAAGAAATAAAATATTTATTAGCGACGAGACAGGCGCCAATGGACAAGCTTCTTTTGTACTGTTAGTTAATGAATAGAACCTCTTGTCTGTGAGGTTTAACTAATTGTATCTTTGCCAGTTTGCGGAGCCCTCGAAGAAAGATGCCAGAAATTTTTGGGAAAGCATACTTTTTTTACGATAAATTTCAAAGGAACCAAAGCTTTTGCAAGTTTCTCAATCCCTTCTACTTTTTTGCATTCCCATAGTTAATCCAAAACAAAATTTAATTGAAGCTTTCCATCGTGAATTTGTTTACAAGAGTTATTGACGTCAAAAGAAGAGTTTAACCAAGAGAAATAAGCACTTTCGGTTTTGCCTCTTCCTTACTGAATTCGCATACTCGGCATTTTTAAAGAGAGAATCATAGATCTACTGTGGCGTATGGTATGGTATGATATATACATATATAGGAAGTTTATGTTTCGGTTTCCCCGTATCACAGTGCTGGAGACATAGAAGTAGAGCGTATGAACTGGCTAAGGAAAAAACAAAGAGATTACGCTTTATCCCGAAAAGCCTGTTTCGTGATAGAATCACTCTTCAAGGGATTTTAATGGCAAGAATGTTTGTAACCATCGTTTAAAGACAATAAAATTTGCATAATAAATGTGGCGGTAAATTTAGATGCTTTGTTCAGCTGTTACGCAGCAACGCTTTGTCTCTGTGACATCATGAAGACACGAGTTCATTACGTTTGTCAAGTGATGACAAATCAGGTCGGCAGATGATTAGGAATTTTTCTTTAAGGCAGAGGTTGTATCTTTTATTTGTGCTATTGTGGGGTGAGCTTAACAAAAGGATACGCTATGATGGGACAACAACTGCAACTACCAATTCGACGGAAACTGCCTTCAATTATCAGTTACCTATCAAGCCACCGTCACACGTAAGGACAATAGCAGGTACATAGGACTTACAGAAAACGACCATAAGACAAGATCTAGAAAACAAACACCATCATTGTTACACGCAAAACACAGAAACTCTACCGAACTCAGCAGACGTAAAGAGGGAAAACAAAAGTAGGCTGAACAGTCCAAAACCAAGAGTTCCCATCCTCGGCCTTGCACAAACAGTTTCCAGTGATTCACCCTTAAATGGACCGATCCCTGGGCTGCATCGCATTGCTCGTCTTAAGGTTTATTAAACCTCTTTCATCTTCATCGGCCAGGCTGGCTTGAAGGCCGGCCACAATCACCATAATAAAAAGCTGGCAGGTAACCCCTCCCAAGTCTCTTGCTTTGGATTCTCGACCACTCTCCTATCACCGGATGTCACCCGCTAACTGAGTTGTGGCTGGGCATGAAGCTGGCCGTCAGTCTTACGAGACAGTACGTATGTTTGACAAGTCCGAGCAAATGTATTGTGGTCTGATGAGTGTGAGTCTAATTTTGAAATAAAAGTTCTTTTCGGAAATAAGAACTAAGTACTAATGTTCCTTATCTCAAGTTGTCATATCACCTCGACAGAGTTCAGAAGTTCAGTTTGCCACAAAACTGCTGCTGCAGCAACTATTACCACTACTGCGCAAATACAACTTCCGTTTTTAATACTACCAGTATCTCCATTATTACTACTACTAACACTAGCAAAACTTCTACTTTTACTACTACTACGAACAACACAGCCATTATCAATGCATTTCTTACTACTAACGGCCGTTTATAATCTACACTCTCATACACAACAGTGTTGGGGTTGTACTTGTCACTTCAGATTTCGAATGTTCTTTGTTTAGAGTGTGATATTGTTACTTTTGTTGTTGCCAGCTGCAAGTACAAGGTAGTAACATCAACCTTGTGCCGTTACCTAATTAGTGCCGCAATACCTTAGATAACAATCTGGTGTTAAGTGAAGATTATAAAGAAAATAAGAGCCACAATTCCTTACTTCAATGTTGATGCTCCAGAGACAACAAATTGAATTCCAGTAAAAGCAGACCTGTCTTGTAACTTTTCCGTCAGCTGTAGTAGGATAGACTCCGTTTAGCCAACCAGTTGAGTGTGCACCACACCTGTAAACAGGTGTGCAAGCGGTACGCATACGCGTACCTGCGGCATCCTTGAATCGATACCAGCTATAGAGGACACATTCTAGAATAATAAATTTAAAGGTATGGTTACAGGTATATTTACCCATTTGTGTTAATTAATATTTGATTAAAATAAGATGTGCGATTATGTCAACTAACAAGATTTTAATGATACTTCCACGACGCCCGCCGGTCTAATGCTGACTTTAGGGTCTTTGATCATGTTTGAGTAAGACGTCACGAAGAAGCAAGAGGAGAGGAAGCAGACTTAAATGCCAGATGGAATTCTTGGCACGACATTTCGTAATGGTTTTCAATTTCCCGCCCAAAGAACGTACAGAGAAGTAACACTGCCTCTTGCACTTGGCAGTAGCCTTCATCCACTTAGAATGGGTCAGACCCTTGACCGTATTTAGCACAACAACTAGCCTTGGTTGCACCGAAAAAGCAAGCAAGGTTTGCCCCTTGGAAATCCCAGAAACCTTTGAGCAAACACGAGAATCCGATTACTAGCAACTCACTCATAAATCCTTACTCCAATTCGATAGGGAAGTATAACATGGTAATTTGGTATAATCAACGGAGTTGATAACGTAAATTGGCCACCATAAAGAGTTTCAAAGTGGATCAGCCACAAAACGATTGCGCATCAAAATTTTACTCAATATTTCATTGTTTCACTTCGGAAATTTGCATGCATTTGCTTCTATTTTCAACAATTAAAATAGGAACTAAAAGTACCCAAAAAGCAATAAAGCATGTATCACTTAAAAGTAAAGTACAGGTTGTTATTGGCCAGTCAAAAATTTGTTAAACGTAATCACAAACAAATGCTAGCTTAATTCAGTTATTAAAAAAAACATGAATCTGTTGGTCGACATAAAAAGTTAGACCAGGGAACTCTTATCTATTTGCGTTAGTATTATCCAGATGATTGGAACTTTTTCTTTTTTTTTTTTTTTCCAGTTGTAACTATTTTGAAATACGTCTGTTCCCACCGGAAAGTATGCATTACTTCATACCTCAAAAGACATAAATAAAGCAATCATTTTTGTCTCTAGAAATTTCAATGCTTTACTTTAGTAATCATGGTAAACTGAGGCGAATTTTTCCAAAATCGTCACACGATAAAGTTAACACGAGTCCTTGGGTGATGTACTCTAAGAGGAACAAGTGGATACGGAATATTCTTTTGGACCAATACAATGTAGCTGCTACAGGAAGCATACATGACTTTCGTAGTGCTTCAATATTTTGAACAGCGTGTTACCATCAATGGATATACTGTTATGCCTATTTCAGTTTATGCATTACAAAGGGATGCTGAGTTAGATAAGTGATTATTTGTATCTACCTAAAGCGTAACTGTATTTACAAAATCATATTTAGGTCGTCCATCCTCCTTTTAAAGGAAGCCCCTATTGTCTCTATATCTCCCAGTCTGTAGCGAGCTTAATCGTTTAACCAATTCGGTTTATCTCATCATTGTCTTGCTTATGGCCCCGGCATGGAACTGTTGCAAAAGCATCCTGCGTTTGATAATGTCTACTATACTGTGCTTTGTATCTTCCTAAGGAAGCCCAGCCGCTCCTGAAGTCAATTGTTGCTTGACGTATTTCAATTGCAACGAGAAAGGGAAAGTAAGAATTGATTTTTGTTAAGAGCTACTGTTAGCGATAAAGGCATTCTTCACGTTTGCCTGAGATCAAAGCAAATTTACCAATTCAAAACCCCGCGATAGCTGAAAAAATGGACTCTAAATAGATTAAGCTACGATTACATAGCCATTTGAACGATACCTAATCTCCCTGCAGCTTTTTTTAAAGTGATACATGCTTTATAGCGGAGTCTAAATAAATTTGTTGGGTACTCTTAGTTCCTATTGTAATTGTTGAAAATAGAAAAAAGTGCAGGCGAATTTTCGAAGTAAAACAAAATATTGAGTAAAATTTTGATACGCAATCGTTTGGTGGCTGATCCACTTTGAAACTCTTTATGTTGGCCAATTTACGTTATCAACTCCGTTGATCATACCAAATTACCATGTTATACTTTCCTATCGAAGTGGAGTGAGGTGTTATGAATGATTTGCAAGTAATCAGATTCTCGTGTTTTCTCAGAGGTTTCTGGGATTTCCAAGGGGCAAACCTTACTAGTTGTCTTTTTGGTGCAACCAAGGCTAGTTATTGTGCTAAATACGGTCACGTATCAAGAAATGGCTGATTGTTCCAGGTCAACTTTCCAAACAAAAGTCCTGAGTAATTGGTAGTCCTGAGGGACTTTGGCTGAAGGGAGGCGGAAAAGCTCGTAACTGATCGAGAAAATTATCGGAGCGACAATTTTGCTGCACTGGGGGAGTGCGTAGGGGTCTGACCCATTCTATGTGGATGAAGACTACTGCCAAGCGGGAGATGCAATATTATTTCTCTGTACGTTCTTTGGGCGGGAAATCGAAAACCGTCAACATACTGAGAATGCTGGGGTGGTTTGTAACAATAAGATTTGTCACAAACAAAAACCTGATATGCAAGAAACAAGCAGTTTTTTTTTCCACAAGTCATTTTGTGGTATTGCAATGCACGACCTTTTTTTCCAGCATGCTCCTATTGACGTGGAAGCGACTTTTTGTCTCTGGGTTAAGGTTGTTGGTGGCTGTGATCACACTTCAGTGGGCTACAGTGAGGAATTGGAAATAATAGTTCAAAAGTCGAATTACTTAAGTACCTGTAAAGGTAATCTTCAAGATTTAGGTATGCAAACATTGTTTCAATACATGTCTCAGCTGCCTCTGAACGAAGCAGCCTGGATAGTCTTAAACTAATGCAAGCTTGTATCCTAATGGGTACTAACTGATTCTTTACTGACAGAAACGAAAAGATTACATTCTCCTCATGAGGAAAGTGAAAGAATCCACTCTTTTAAAAATCAGACTTATGGACGAGGAAGTTATGTATCTATTTTCATTTTCTCTTCATTACCTTCTCCTTAAAGGTTGTGCTATAGGGTACGAGTTACAAAAAAGGATTTCTCGCGCTACACCGCTGTACCTAAAATCAAACCCCACGTAACATTGTACCGGTAGCTAGTTAACTTTTGATTTGGTAACACGTTGTTAAGTTTCATATCGTTTCAAATACACTTTATACATAAGCCAAAATGAAGAATATCTGCAAGATCAACTTTTACGAAATGCCTGCTAAGAATTCCGATCACCTCTTATATTAAACAAGCAGTAGCCTTGACTTAGATTTCATGGAGAGTCTTAAGTTGAAAATGGTCTCGTGCAACATGCCCTTGTTAATGTCGTCGTGGCAAAGTTGCCATGAAAGTTGTCTCGTGTAACACAAACGATAGCAAAACATCGATAACGATGACAAAAAATATGTCAGGTCCGACATTGTTTCATCTTTCAAAACGATACCTTATTTAATCTCTTTTCTTTTCTTTTTGTTTTCGTTCTTTTTTGATTGTAATTAGCAATTTGGCACCATTAAATTTTGTTTTTTCCTAAGCTTACGATAACGTCGAATGTGGAATAAATAATTAGACGACCAGTACGAGGGATAGTTTTTGAGCCAAAGAATGCTTTACATTGAAAGTTTAAGACAACCTTGTTTTAATTTTTACCATTATCAACATTTTTTCAAGGTTAAGACTTAAAAATTCTCACTAAAAGTTTTCGATTAGAAAAGCAATGAAAAAATTAGTACTTTACGTGACTGTTTTGTAGCTAATCCATATATCCCGCGGTGTCTATTCTCATAGAGAACCAAAGATCTACGACAACATACTGATGAGTTAAAAATTGATGACAATATCAACAGGAAGACATTCGGCACATAATGCTCTCAAAATGTATTTTACCATCTTCATCATTTATAATTCGCTATTTTGTTTGAGGGAGCAGATTCATTTAGTGTGGTCATGTATAGAAAGAGAATTTAGCATTTTGAACATGTACGTGTTGCAAATAACTTTACTTTAAGACGTGAAATTTTTTTCAGAGCTAGGCGATAAACAGGAAATTGTCAGTAATAATTAAGCAGGAGACCAGTGCATAAAAAATATTTGCAAACAACAGCAGGAGTAGGTTTTACGGCAATCTTCCACAGCTCAAGCTAACGAGAGATTGCTTTCTGATTTGCAGTTTTAAAGGACAGATTTCCAATCTTTTTTTCAAATGAAATGTTGATGAAGCGTTTTCAACGGGAGAGAGCGGAAAAGGTGAGACTAAGGTCTGTTTTTTTAGACAAAGTTTGACGGTTTTTTAACAAAACCACGTCGTAAACAATTCTTAATGTAGCCTAACCTTACATCTGAATACTTATTTTTGTGAACGGTGTTAAAATGACCGTGAGCTAAGAGTGGAAAGACAAGGACATTTACTCAATCAGGCCCACTGATTACATAAAATCATTGTCTGGGATTAGACTTCGTGTAAATATTTGGCCTAAAAAGTTTACCTTGTAATTCCGCTTTTTCAATCAGTAACTGCGTTTTGATAAATAGGAAGCATTAATGCGAGTGAATCTATTGGAAAATGTAAATATTTGCAAGCGATACGGCAAGGATAAATTTTGCGATGATAAATTTTGCTTACCTAGATATCACTTCCTTTTACGAGTCAAGCTAAACAGACAAGAGATTGCTTACTGACGCGCTGTTTTAGAAGTCAGGTGTCCAATCTTTCAAAAGCAATGTCGATTAAGAGTTTTACTTTGGAGAAAGCAGAGTAAAAAAGTTACTCAACAAAATTTTACTTTATTCCAGCTCAGTACTTCTATCGTTATTGAAACGTAAATATTTCTTGCCCTAAAAAAGCTCGCATTAAATATTCCAATGTAAAATGTTTAATGTCTCAGGACAGTCTTCCCTTCCTGTAGTTTTTAACTCGTGGATACGCGGTAGCCTAGAAACGAGTTGTTGTGGGCGCTATGGGATATGCAAATTGGCTTGGACTCTTTGTAATTAGTCGTAATTAGTCGTCTTCGAACTCATGATCTATCCTTCCGAAGAAGTCTGAAGTCATGGCGCCATTGTGATTGCATCGATCGTTACGATGGTTATTATCTTTACTCGGCTGTTTCGACATTTACTAAATTGAAATGGACTTCGAATGTCTCAGATTAGTGCTATGATTAAAGACCAAATTTGAAGGGTCTTCAAATTTTCCATGCGCTAAACATAATAAGGAGCAACGAGAATCACGAGGAGTTTGTGAGTAACAGAGCAAACTGTTGAGATGGAAATTCCCACGGAAACATGTACCTATGACATACAAAACATGTTAATTTATATAATTACTTCTTTCGTTTGGGGGGTTTTTTAATGGGACGTTTCGGCAGCTACGCCAATTTCAGTCTTTTCGTTTATGTTGTTTCGTTTTGTTTTTCGATGCAAACGTGACTGTTTTGATGGTAAGAATAAAATGTGATCGGTTTCTACAAATCGTTGCCGGGCACGTGACCATACTTTGGCCGGTGTTGTTTTGATCACTTGACGATCTTTTTCGCTCAGAACACACGACGACTTCCTATTTAAAGGAATGCTTTTCCAATCAATTCCATCGTACCCGTGTAAAAAAATACAAGCATATGCGTGTAATTGAAAACAAAAGGGAAATTCAAAACTAGGAGAAATTGCGAGTGATCGGCCTCTTCTGCTACACGCGGGTTTTTTTTGGTGTAACAAGCGTGCGTTTCCCCTAAGTTACAATCACTTTACGCACGTGGGAATGCTGCAATCACGGTATAAGCAGTACAAGGTAGAATGTTTATTATCAACCTGGAGTGATTAAGTATGCACATACTCAGCAAGTATCCGTCACATACTCAAGTACTATAATTTGTATTCTTGCAATGGTTTTACTTTCTATCTTAACACCTTAGTTTAGTGATAGCGACTTTACAAGTATATATCTCTTTAATATTTTATCCACGAGTTGGCCACGGGCGCCCTTTGATTCTGTTACGCTTTGATAAGTAATCGCACTTGAAACGTCGCTTTGCAGGAAAGATACACTGTTTATCGTATTTTCTCCTTACTCTGGGTGTGGGTAGGTTTACTGGCCTACATCACCACAATTTGAAAAAAAGAATCTAACATAACGCTGTTACCTTGTTTATTTATGATTTTATTAGCTGTTTAGATGATTGCGTTTTGCTCTACCATCTTTTAACCAGATTTGAGTTCCAGTTTATATACCTTCTCCATCTTATTACATCATTTACATAACAAGCGTGACATATAGAAATTCAAAGTTGAATCAACCTCCGAAATTTCAAGAGATGGGTTTTTTCCCTCTTTGCATGATATCTTGAAAAACCTTCTAGGAATTACTGCATTCAGAAAACTTAAGTGTTCAGATCCATCAATGATTTCCTTTCCGGCGGAAATCAAATAATGTTTACAAAAGTCAATTTGATTGACAAGCTACAGATTTATTTAGCTAATTGATTTGTTGTATAAGCGTCTCACTTTTATGCTAACATGGAGATTTGCTGTTTACTTAAATCAATCGCTGGTGGAACTTGTGGGTTTAGTTATCGAGGAGACTGAAGTTGCCTATCTCAAGTCGTTCCCTTGCTTAGTTGTAAAAAAGATAAGTCAGTAGCGGAGTTGCAAGTTTTCAGACCCAGAAAATGAAGTTGATCTTATTTTTCCGGCATCTTCGAGACGCTAAAAATAAAACAATGAATTAGATCAGATCTCGGTGTTGGGTGGAGTCGTGGTTCTAATAGTAAATGTAGGTGCTTAAAGAAGTGTTTGGCCAAGGTGAAGGTAGGGTTTTAACTTAAAAGTCGATTCCAAAAGCCATAAGGGAATTGGCAAGTGTGTATCACAGATAGAAGTTAAGATGTCTGGAAAATTCATAAAACCTGGCTCCGGCAAGAAGGCTACTTACCGCCTTGTGCAAAATTACGCGTCCCGTCAGACTTGGGTCTCGATTGGGAATTGGTCAAGAGGCTAGCAAAAATCCAGACAGAGGCGGGGTTTTCTATACTAATGTCTGAACACTTTGTTGACTTCCCGCCGTTTGGCGGGACGCGAAATTTTGCACACTGTGGTAAAGGGCCCTTACGCATTAGCTACTAGACGCTGACAAAACTTGTTTCTCTTCCCCAAAAATCACATCAAACTTTTTCCATGCTAAATTTCAAGTGTGCAGCACGTATCAGCATCTCCCGGGGGACCCCTATACATACCTATACATACATTTAAATTGTCATGACAACAACGTATTTCTGACCATCAATCAGATTATTTGCTTCCTACGCATTGAAAGACGATCTCACTCAACTCGGCAAAAACTCTTCTCATTTCACATTACAAATGAGATTTTTGGTCTCTCTGCTGTGAAAACCACTCCATCGCTTGCTTGTGTCCCTTTAGTTCGGGACACTTGGGAGTGAAACGGCCCATTTTTGCACGTTTTGCAAACATCTTAAGCTTGCCAGAAAGAATAGTCGTCTGGTCTCTTCTCCAGCGTCGCACCATGGACTCGCTAAGTCCATAATCTCGAGTGATTTCCGAGCTGTTTTTTACAGCTTCAGCTTCCGCGCTAACTTTGATCTTGAAAGCCATAGTACACAAAGAGCGGCATGCTTTTGACATAATGAGAAAAATAACAGTGACGAAAGAGATACTCGATTGAAACGTTTGTCAGGTTCTAGTAACTGAGGGCATTGTTGTGTTTCTTCAGTCGCGTAATAGTATTTAAATCTTCACTGATTCCCCTTTTTTTCTTTTGTATTTATTCTCATTCATTAGGTTTTGTGTTCGGTGAGCCATTTCCCAATTTTTTCCGTGAGGTTCGCTCACTCAAATGGCCGGTTACCATGAAGAATTTCGCTCTTTGGACAACACAAGTCTTTTGGAAGGTCTCTAACTTTTAGGGCCTCGGCTTATAGGTGAAGAAATACGGTAAGAGGGTGGGGATGCGCGCCGGGAATTTCGAAAACGACGCCTATAAAATTATTAAAGCTACCTGAGTCTTATCCGTATGGGAGTAGTAACAATTTATGTCTACCCTTAAAATGTACCAATTCAAACACAAAAACTGAAAAAATCCTAAAAATAAAAACTCTTTTATCGACGTACTCTAGAGGCGGAAGTCAGATCATAAAATGGTCCTGTTAATGCTTATTTCAGTTAATTTTTCGAATGAAAAACACTCTAAAAGCTATCAGTTAGGTCTCTGGAAGTTCACTTAAGTTTGAGAGACCATGAAAGTTACCAGATCGCTGATTTTGACCCCTTAAAGGTACGACAAGCATCTTTACCCATTTCCGATCGCCTCCCCCTTCCCCTCCCCCGTCAGCACCTAAAAACAAAAAATGTGGTTTGTCAATGTTACTTCGTAAAATTTACGCGAACTGATTCATTAATTATAAAAACTTTTAGGCACTGATCTGTCAGATTTTTATGCTTGAAAAAATCTGTCCTGCTTCGAGGGAGGACGGCTATACTTTTAAAGTTTTGTTCGTCTTGACATCATTAAGTAGGGATTAAAATAACTGTACGTTTGTATTTGTTGAACAGACTATTTAAGTGCATCCAGAACTTGAGCCAAAGATCTTGCGATATCTGCTGTTCAAGCTTTTCTTTCTTTTCAAAGAGGCTATAGCGACGCTTGATCGCCACTAGCTGGACCGTACGAATTTCACTGATCGACACAACAAATATCGCCCCAATTTCTTTCATGGAACGCCTCCTTTATTAAATGTCGTATTTGACCGTGAAGCTAAAAATAATTGATTCACAAAATTAGGGACAAGAAATTAGCTATAGAAACACTCGAGGTAAATTAAACTTACATTGTTGCCGGATCTGGCGAGAGTTGACACAAAAAGACCTTTCCTTCCTTCGATAAAAACGACAGACAATTTCTTTCTATTAAACCACGAGTGCTTGCGAAATCGATCGAATTATTGAATTACACAATAGATCCGTTCTGTTTGGAAATGCGATACCACTTACGGAACGCGTGACGAGGCACCTAGTGTGACTTTTACAGATTATTAATTAAACGATTACTAAATCAAAACAAGGGATAAACTGGTGCCTTAGGGGCACTTACATGGCTCCCCTTGAAATCACCGTATTTCAAACAAAACGAAACATAATTAAAGTAACAAGTTCAGAGTTCACCGACATGTCCGTGTCTAGTCCTCCTTTTGAATGTGTTCGTTGAATGGCTCCCCATGCGGGAATCCCAGTCTTTCCTCTCTTGGCAGCAGCAGGACAAGCTTTTGAATGGGTCTTTCCAAAACTGATGGGGGGTGCACTCTCTTTCCAGTGCTGGAGATATCAGGGTCTCCAATCGCTACCTTGACATTACGCACCAGACCATCGGCCTTTTTGGGGTACGTTTCTATCACACGAGCAAGGCTCCACCGATTCCTCGCCTTGTTGTCGTCTTTAACGATAACTACGTCGCCAACTTGCATGTTACGGCGTGGTCTCGTCCACTTGGACCTCTCTTGTAAGCTATGAAGGAATTCCTTCCTCCAACGGCCCCAGAATTCGCATGATAAATGCTGGACTCGTCGCCAACGTTTCCTTGAGTACAGGTCTTCTCTTTGAAACACGCCAGGCGGAGGTAGAACTGGCTTTGCTTTCATTGTCAGGATATGATTTGGCGTCAGTGGAGATAGTGACCCTGGATCGCTTAGATTATCCACTGTCAGGGGACGGCTGTTCACGATCGCTTCGGTTTCACAAATCAGCGTGTGAAAGGACTCTCCGTCCAGGCAACTTGCACTCTTCTCCAGGAGGGCTGATAGTACACTGCGAATGGTCCTGATTTGGCGCTCCCATACTCCTCCTGCATGGCTGGCTGATGGGAAATTCATCTTAAAGGTTATCCAATCACAATTCTCTTTCAACATCTCAGTGCTGATCTTGCCTTGATCCATAGACTGCAACGCTTCGCGGAGCTCTTGTTTTGCTCCGATGAAATTCGTTCCTTGATCACTGCGCAGCTGACGTACAGGACCCCTTCTGCAGATGAAACGACGCAGGGCGTTGAGGAACGAGTCAGTCTCCAAGGAGTTCGAGACTTCAAGATGTACGGCTCTTGATGCCATGCTCGTGAAGAGGGCAACATACTTCTTTACCTCCTTGCGCCCCTCCTTAATATACCATGGTCCACAGTAGTCGACAGCGCAGTAGGTGAAGGGGGGTGCCGGTTCCAGATGATCCTCCGGAAGGTCGGACATTTTCTGCTCCTGGACTGCACCTCGTAACTTCCGGCAGGTGACACAATTTGCAATTTTGGAGGCTACAGCTGATGTTCCGCCGATAACCCAGAATCCATTGGCTCGGATCTCGTTTAAGGACATTCCACGACCTTGATGTTGAACCTTCTCATGGTAGTGCTTAATGATCAGACCTGTAACGTGGCCCTTTCTCGGAAGGATGACTGGGAACTTTGTTTCATCTGTAAAATTGCCTCGTTGGATCCGACCACCAACTCGTAGCACTCCAACAAGCTTGTTGGTAAGATCTGGGCCTTGGAGAAGATGCTTGTTAAGAGCCTCCCCTTTGTACTCTGCGGAGCAATCGAAGATTACGCGGATCTTGTCCGGCTTCTGAGGGTGGAAGACACCATGGTGAGGAAGGTACCATGTCTTTCCATCTTTCCTAACTTCGTCCTTTGGTATCTTCTCAGCATATCCCTTCTTAATCATGTCATTCATAAATGCCGTGTAGTCTTCTTTGTATTTCTCATCTCTTCGAAATCTCAGTTTCAACTGCTGGAGGCGATGGACTGCAAGCTTCTCGTTATTCGGCAGGGCTAACGATTCATTTCGTAGTGGCAATGGCAGTTCATAGTGTCCATCTGAACGATGGGTAATTCCTTCTTTAACCTTTGCCATGAATCTTCGATCATCCATGGAAAGGGTTTGTTGAGCCGCGTGCTTCCCTTCATTGAAATCTCGCTCGAACATTCTCTTAACTGCTTCTGGAGAGATGATCTCTGTTACGTGTGTCTCAACAACAAAACTATGGGAAGGTAATTCTTCGCTACCGATCTCCTTCACTGCAACTCTGTGACATAAGACATCCGAATCTTCTGTGGTTGTACTTCCTGTCACTGGACCAATGATGCCCCAACCAAGGAGGGTACGGATGGCATAAGGATCGCTGCTTCTACCAGGAATGACCTGCTTCGGCTTTATGGCGTTTGGACAGTTTGAGCCGATCAAAAGTCCCACTTGCAGATCGTTTTGGTACGGGTAAATCTTGTTGGCTAAATGACTTAGGTGTGGCCATTTTGCTGCCGACTCTGGCCTTGGGATCTCGTTTCTTCTTGATGGTATTTCGTTCCTTGAGTACGTCTTGGGAAGCTTGATGTAGACCGCTCTATCCATTCTTTCCACGATAAGACCGCTCACTCTACGAGTAGGAACTACTTCTGAACCATGCATTGTGTTTAGCTTCAATTGAGTCTCGACTCCATTAACTTGCAGTTCTTCGAGTATGCTTTCCTTAACGAAAGTTCCGTTACTAGCTGGGTCGAGCAGCGCATAAATTACAACTTGTCTTTTGAGGTTGTCTTGGTGGTACATTCGAACCGGAACAATCATAGAGTTTGTGATGGCATCGGTGACTCCAGTAGCATTACAGGTACTTGTACAGCTGCTAGTTGCTTCAGCTGCCTGAACTACTCTTGCTTGGTCTTCACTACCTTGCTTGGGAGAAATTTTGCTTTCATCATGAAGGATGGTCGGGTGGGGCATACTACATGTCTTACATACCTTCCGGTTTCGACATCTTCTTGACATGTGGCCGTAGCAGAGACAACCGAAACATATTCTAGCTTCTTGGATAAATGCTCTTCTTTCTTTAACAGTCTTCTTCTTGAAACTTGAGCACTTCTCCAGATCGTGATGCTGACTGTTGCAGAATGGACATGAAGAACCTGGTGGCGGTTGATCATCGTGAGGTGTGGCACTTGTCAAGAAGCTACTTGTACTCTTGCCTTTTCTTCCATTGTTTCGCCAGGTTGTGTTCCTGTTGGTGTTGTTGTCACTGCTGCTACTGCTAGTGAACTCATCTTTCCTTGCTTCCTTGAGGGCTTCAGGTGAGAATACTGGGTCGGTTGCCAAGGCTGCTTCTTGTGTTACAAATTTGACAACGTCATGAAACGTAGAAAGTCTTTCTTCTGATTTTAACATCTTATTGGCAAAACGGCACCATTTCACTCCCATGTTACTTGGCAGCTTTGCAGTTATCCTTCTAAGAGTGTCCTCGGAGTTAAGGCCTTCCATGTACTTTAACGTATTCATGGCTTGTTCGCAAAGCACCAGGAAATCAGCAAACTGTTGGAAACGCGCGCCGTCCCCTTCTTTCATAGGAGGCCAAGCATTCAGCTTATCCTTGTAGGCCTGTGCAACGCGATAAGGATGGCCGAATCTTTCCTTTAATACCTTTCTAGCCTTATCATAGGAATCTGGAGAGTCGAGGTTAATGAAGCTTTGAATTGATTCCTTTGCGTCCCCAGATGTGAACTGGTTTAAATAATAGAGCCTCTGCTTTGGATCGCTCACTCGGCACTCTATTAAACTTTCGAAGGCACTGATGAATGCTGCGTAATCGAAGTGGTTTCCAGAGAAAACCGGGGGCTGCTGTGCTGGGAGCAGACTCATTCTTTGTTGTTCGGCGACAAGCTTCACCACAGAGGTTAACTCGTCTGTTCTGTCGAAAATCTCCGGCTTTGATTCACGTGATGGTGATTCACCAGCTTGCGTGCCTTGGCGTACAACTGGGCCATTTGGGGGTTCAAAGGGCGGAGCCTTTGGGTTTAAGATCCCGTTATCTTGCAAAGGTTTCGTTTCACTAGGTTCCTCTTTGGGCGATAGCTTGGGTTTGACGTCTAGAATTGGTGTTTCATGCTTCGGGATCTGGGGGAAATCCTCCTGCCTTTCTTCTTCTTCGATTTTGCGCATGGTTTCTTCCTCAGCCTTTGCCTTAGCTAACTCCTTTTGCATTACTAGCTTCTTATACTCTGCTTCCCTTTCTAGAAAGTCCATTTCTACTTGAAGACACGCTGCCTTGGCCGCTGCCTTTGCTCTTCTAGATCTTACTGAAGAGGAGGAAGAACGCTTGGATAATTTTGACGAAACCAGAGACATTTTATCGCTTGTTTGTCTTTCCACACTAAGTAAGGCTTCGTTAATTCTAATGCGACATTGGAAATGTTCGCGATCCCGAATATCAAACCACTCGCACGCTTTATCTGCTTCCTTAGTGTCATGCAATTCCTTGTAATAATTGTGATGAGCGTCATTCATCCTATCCCTACACAAGTCTAGACTGTCACACTCTTGCTCTAGGACTCTTGCGTCTAATTCTTTTATCGATTCGAGTAAAGAGTTTACTTTCGTTATCTGCCTCCTCAGAGCGACTCCTGCGGCCTTTCGCTCCTCAACAAGCCTTTCCAGGCGAAGTGACTCGCCCTTTTCGGTAGGGATTCTTTCTCTTCTGTCCCTTTCAGTCGTTTCAACGCCGACTTGATGGTCTTCGTTCTGTTCGCTCGTGACTTCTTCCATCGTAGGATTTGCCTGCGCCATGGCTATTGTATGCATTCGACAAACTCCCGCTAATATCTTGAATTCCTCCAATCTTCACTATAGCGACGCTTGATCGCCGCTAGGTGGACCGTACGAATCTCACTGATCGACACAACAAATATCGCCCCAATTTCTTTCATGGAACGCCTCCTTTATTAAATGTCGTATTTGACCGTGAAGCTAAAAATAATTGATTCACAAAATTAGGGACAAGAAATTAGCTATAGAAACACTCGAGGTAAATTAAACTTACATTGTTGCCGGATCTGGCGAGAGTTGACACAAAAAGACCTTTCCTTCCTTCGATAAAAACGACAGACAATTTCTTTCTATTAAACCACGAGTGCTTGCGAAATCGATCGAATTATTGAATTACACAATAGATCCGTTCTGTTTGGAAATGCGATACCACTTACGGAACGCGTGACGAGGCACCTAGTGTGACTTTTACAGATTATTAATTAAACGATTACTAAATCAAAACAAGGGATAAACCCGTGCCTTAGGGGCACTTACAGAGGCATCAAAATTATTTTATGTCAAAGCTGCAGGAAACTGCTTGCGTGTCACCCTTTATTCAAGGTGTCCGACATGGTAGGACTGAAAATGGCACCTCGCTTTGATAGAAATCCTTTTGTTGTTGCTTTTTACTCCCTGAAATTATTACTTGAAATTTGCTCGGTAATTAATGTAAAAAAAATGTGAGTAATACCAGGAGCCCATCATTCGGGGCCTCCATACGAATTGCACCCTTGGGTCAACCCTGACCCGTATGTTTTTATTTTTAGAACTAAGATATGTGGGGGGAATTCTTTAATTTCCCGCGAAAACACGCTGACGTTTGCATAACACCTTTAAAAAAATGGCGGGAGGTTGCCTGATAGATATCAGAACTTTCGTCGGATAAACTTTCCGCACATTTCGCCGTTATTGAGATCCTTTGGTGCGGCCTGCATGTGACGTAAACAATAGACGACCACAGCTCTCTTATGATTGGCTATCATGGAATCACTCGCGAAAAACCTCGTGGGAGGTGCATCTAAAAATAAAAAGATACGCGACAAGGTTGACTCAGAGGGTGAGAAATGACAAATATTTACCTCCTTTTCTGTACCTTTCTATGCTTCCCCCCCTCTTAAAGAGGATTCAAACAGATATGAGTGTCGTACCGCGTTCACATTATCCAGGTACAAAAGGTCGTCCAGAATGAGTGTTTCGTTCTGGAATGAAAATTCCCATAAACTAATTCAGAAATGACTCGTTTCGTATAAATTCGGTGGCGGCAAGTAAGCAGACCGTGTATATTTCATAGTCGCTAGCAAGTAAATTTTGCCGGACTTTGAGTTCGTCTCAGGATAGAAATATATAAATACACAAGGAAATTTTTTTACTTTGTAACCGTCCTTTTGTCTTTTAAAAGCTAGAAATTCAGTAGACTCTGTCATATCGGTCATCGTTAAAACAGTCTTTTTTTATGCTACTTTTCGACACAGGAAAAGTATTTCGGCCAAAAATATTCACCAAAAAATAGATGTTCCTTTGCCAGCTTCAATAACGACAGGGGATTAAGTTTAGATGATAAAACAACGGATTATGTTGACATAATTACCAGAGGTCAAGTATATTCGTTATAGGGGGTCACACAACTCGGGTAATATTCACGGTTAAAATGTGCATATTTGAGTGGTCGAACGAAAATAATTAATTCTCGAAAACTAAAATATATTTTCACAAAAAAACTACACTAAAATTATTAGGACATATTGGGCTACAAAACATGAATGTAGTAGTGAAAACGAATTTTGGGTGACTTGCCAAAATATTACAGATTTGTTCGATGGATGCTGACATCCTCTCTTAAATTAAACATTTTACGCGACAAACATTGCAATAATTATTGCGACATATACATTCAAACGGAGTGCGCCTAACGAAAAATATTTTGCTATCTAAGGACAGTATTCCATCTTCCTGTAGTTCGTCTGTTACTGTTTGACAGGTAATGGAACCTGCGGGAAAGATTTTTTTAATCTTCTCCTTACAGGTGGTGTTTAGGTGTAATGAAAACAAAAGCAGAAAAATTTTGATCAACGTTAAAACGACAGGCTTTCAACTTCTCTTATTTCCCTACTTTAAAGGCAATAATTGGAAAGGAAATGTAAAATGTTCAAATGTAAGCTGAACTCAGCAAAATTGTAAAAGATTATATTCACATTAATGATGGAACACAACCAAAGAATTGTTGCTATTTATCTAAATATATTTCTTTTTGTCATCGGATTTTCGGTTTTTGCTGTTAAAACATTGAAAGCGGTTCTTAAGCTAGAGATTGGTGTTTTAAGATATTGAATTACAGTCACCATTTGAGCAGCATATTTATTTCAATTTGCGGTTAGGTGGAAGAAATACTTAGAAAAACAAATTTTAGTAGCAATGAAATGCTCGAATGTCAGCTTTAAAACTCTTTATGAAGACCAATCTACATTAACAACTCAGAGAATGAAACCAAATTATCTTAATGAAAAAATAAGTCATGTGCTGTTGTTTCATCTTTTAAAAAGGTGTTGTAAATAACGTTAATTTAAGATGTGGACTTTTCCTCATAACCTTAGGCAATAAACAGGAAGTTGTCAGTAATTCTGAAAGAAAGACTCCCCCATTCATTTTAAGTAGCAGGAGACCAGTGCAGGATAAATATCGGAAAAGAACACGGCAGGTTCAAATTTTTCTTGCATGCCCATATATCACTTGCTTTCACGGCTCAAACTTTCAAAAATAGATTGCTTTCTGACGTGAAGTTTTGAAAGACAGGTTTCCCAATGTTTCAAATAAAATGTTAAGGAAGCGTTTTCCTGGCGAGAGAGCAGAATGAAACATTATGATCAACGTTTAAGTAATAGTTTCTGGTGTTCAACTTTTAAACATCTGTTATTTCCTTAACTTGTAGAAAAAAAATGTAATATGAAATGTTTAAATGTATGCTAAGCTCCGCGGAATTTTCACCGAAGATGGACGACAGCCCAAAAATTGTACCTATTTACCTATATAATGGTCTTCATGTATTTATTTTGATTACCGTATTTGTGGTTAATTGCTGTCAAAGCATGGAAAAGAAAGGTGGTTCTTAATTTGGAGATTCGTGTCTTAAGATATTGAATAAGCAAACAAGTTAATTCAATTTGGTTGCTTAGTATAATCAATGAGATAAACTGATTTTCATTTTATCAACTTGGAGAAGGAACCAGAGCATTCCTATCTGTGTTCTTACTTATACGTGTACTATTATAACTTCCTTCGTACTTATGCCTATACAACTAAGAAGTTTTGATGTTCTTATCCAACTTTACTCAACAAAAAAAATTATGTAATGTGATATATTTTCTGTTTGTCTACGCAACAACGTCAAAAGCAGCGCAATTAGCTTAAACAACGCTTGTTTACTTAAACCCGTTCGAAATACATCTTTTCGGCCATGTTTTAAACACCAGCTTGTCGATACTCAAGACCTAATTCATATCTGATAACCAGAAAGAGCGCATAGCAAAAGAAAGAAGCACTTCTTCTGGGGAGAAGACATTTATTACTGGTAAGCCTGTTTTTTTTAGTAGTTCGTCGGTAAAACCTTTTGGCTTTAACGAAATGTAAATTCATGTTATTTAAAGCAGCAGCTTCAAGTGTTTGTCAAATTCTACTCACACTCCATTTAATTTATCTTATTTATAAAGGGTTAAGCTCTAAAGAATTGTTTTTTTTTGGCATCGGCGGGAGTAAGCTAGAATAAGGATTATGTATGTATATTGTTACGCTTACGTCGACAAGCGTGGTCTTGATAATTCCCTGGATTTAGAGGACGATAACTCTTTTGGTTTTTATGTTAGTTTTTGTTTCCTTCTTTAAGTACCTTTCATGAACGGTTAGTTTCGTCTAGAGGGACCTTACCTTGTGAGTACCTCTGATCGTAGAATTGATTTTATACTTTTAGCGAGTGGTTGGACGCGTCACCTGTCTCTCCAGGCGGTAAACCTCAACCTCAACCAAGCCAACCCCCTTTTAAATAGAAACTAAAATAATTCACCTTCTGTGTTTAGGTTCTCAGACCACGCAAATGTTGTCATTTCATGTTGTTCTTTTTCAAAGGGTAAGAAATAAACAACGCACGAGCTGGGGTATTGTTCTGTGAAGTAGATCTTTTATTTGGGCAGGTCAACGTTGCGATCTCCTGAAGGTCTTTTATTAGTCTCAACTTGGAAAAGGATTGTTTTATATGGCTTTAAGCAACTGTTGGAGCTCGCTGGATTTTTCGCAAACAATAAATAATCCTTGAATGATTTTGTCGCCTCCTTCCACAAAGTCTCAGCGACTTAGCAAAATTTTCCATCCGTCCAATCAACTAGTACTCTTATCGCCACTAGGTGTCCTCGAGCCAATGAGTGGAGTAAGATGGCCCTTACTCTGCTGGTGCTGATCGTTGTAAGTCCAACATTCTTAGATGCAAGTTCTCAACATAGCAGCGCAAAAGGAGAGGTGTCGATCTTGGGTATGATGCTGCAAGGACACATCTTCAAGAATATCACAAAAGCGGCTTTCGGTGATGTGTGTTTACGGGAATGTTACCAAGACATCAGATGCCAGAGTTTTAACTACGTCTTTACCGAAGACATTTGCGAATTGAGCAACCGTACCAAGGAAGCCAGACCAGAAGATTTTGTACCAAACTTTGAACGGTATTATTTCAGAAAAGACATGAAGAGAGGTGAGACCTTAATGTTAAACTTAGAAAAAAGAAAATAAAGAATTAAGCATGTATTATGGAATGATAAATGATATATGTAAACAAGAAACAATCCGTTGTTTTTCAGTGCCTCTCGGGTCCGTTCCAGAACTTCCGGCTGAAACGTGTAAAGAGATTAAAACAAGTGAAGGAGGGCAAGCGGTCAGTGCGAGATACTGGATTTACTCCATCATACCTGAAAAGATTGTATTCGCTTACTGCGACATGAAAACAGAAGGTACCTTAATTCATCATGAAAATCGATGTTTAAGTTTTTCGCCTTTATCCTCTCAGAGCAAACTCCACATTAAAAAACGTAGACAATCATTACTGGCCCTGAGATCATTTCAGTTTGAAATATAAAATGTGATTGAGTTAAAAATATTTACTCAAACAATTGCCTGTTGTGCAACATTTGCATTGTTTGTCATCAATACTTCTGCCGTATCGTTGCCAAGGCCTTTGTGCACTGATTTGTGTAGTTTTGAATTATGTTGTTCCAACAAATTTGAACATCCTTCCACGAATCGTGTTACGATATAACCAAGGACGCCTAGGTGTTGAAAACTAATGCCACCGATACTGAACAGGTCTCATGTCACTTCTTCCTGTTTCCTTTTGGAGTTACAAGCAGTAATAATCATCATTCGGAACTCTAATACTGACTATTTAATGTTTTTTCAGATGTTGACGAATGCAGCTCTTCCATCCCCATTTGTGATCCAAAGGCCAACTTTCAGAATACGGAAGGCTCATTTCATTGTCAGTGTGTGACTGGATTCTCTGGTGATGGGAGATCTTGCACCGGTAAAGTTATTTTTCAAGGCAGACTTGGTGGTTGCATTGTAAACACAGAGGTTTGGGCCCTAATCGTGTAAGCTTGTTATGTTCTTGAAGAAGGTTCTTTACTTTCCATTACTTTTCAGCAAGAAAGGGGCAGTAAATAGGTAGTAGAAAAATTTCAGAAAATCGAATCAACAAAAGATTTGAGGATGTGAGGATGTGTAGGAGGGAGAGTGGGGGGGGGGGAGGGGGGATATTTAAATTGTGTTATTCCAGGTGTTAAAAAATAGTACTAGCGATAGTGAACAGGTCTCTCATCACTTCTCCCTGTGTTTCCTTTTAGAGTTACAAGCAGTAAAAGTCATCAGTCGGAGCTGCACTACTGACTTTTTTATTTCTTTGAAGATGTTGACGAATGCAGCTCTTCCACACCCGTCTGTGATCCAAATGCCAATTGTCAGAACACTGAAGGCTCATTTCACTGTCAGTGTGTGAGTGGATTCTCTGGTGATGGGAAATCTTGCACAGGTAAGTTTATTTTTAACATCTTAATATCAACATCCATCCTAGAAAGAGTGGTTTGATATAACCATATGTGTCCTAATTTATTTTTTGTTGGTTAACATGTAATACTAACCAGCATGACCAGGTAGTCTGCCACTCATAGGCCTTAAGCTTAGCTTCAAAGAGTAATTTGCTAGTGGAGTTCTCGCTCTGTTTCCTTTTAAAATTATGGGCGGAAGGAATCATCAATCAGAGCTCCACTTCTGACTATTTGATTTATTTGCAGATGTTGACGAATGCAGTTCTTCCATCCCTGACTGTGATCCAAAGGCCAATTGTCAGAACACAGTAGGCTCGTATCGTTGTCAGTGTTTGACTGGATTCTTTGGTGACGGGAAATCTTGCTCCGGTAAGGATATTGTTGAGAGTTAGGGTGATAACTTAATGAACGCCGAGGTTTTGGCCTTAGTCTTATAAGTGTGTTATGTTTTGGGGCTAGACAATTTAATCTTTGGTCCCTTTCTTGAGATAAGGGGACCAAATAGTTACCAGCACACTGTTAGGAAATATAATTAAAAAGAGATTGACGGAGGGTGGAAATAAAACAAAATAATAGCCAGCGAAAGTGAGACTTTTCTCCCTTTGTTATAAACGGTTGTAAATTCGTTTATTTCTGTTTATTCTTATCATTTAACATATTAACATGAACAATCTACTTGATTAGTTTGGGTACAAAGCAAGTCAACCAACTGGGTGCGAATCGACTAAGTCGGGTACAAAGCGACTGGGCACGAAACGCCCCTGATACCAGAAGGCTGGTAACGGGTTTAAAATATAACACAAACCAGCATAACCAGGTCATTTGTCAGTTATCCCTCTCAACCTTGCCCTTAAGAAGAGATTAATTTAGTATCAGAAAACTTGCAGTTTCAAGAAAGTATGTTTTGTTTTTAGTATGCTGTTGGCTATTAGCTGTAGCTGAAGTATTTCAGACATGCATTTTACTTTGGCATTAAAAAACTTATCTTAGTTGTTAAGTTTTGAATGGTGTTGTTCTAAATAATTCCAAAATTCCTTTTACGAAATGTGTTTCGATGTCACAAGGTGCACCCAGGTGTTGAAAAATAACACTACCAATATTGAACAGGAGTCTTCTCACTTCTCCCTGTGTTTCCTTTTTGAGTTACGAACAGTAATAATCATCAGTCGGGGCTCCACTACTGACTATTTAATCTCTTTGCAGATGTTGACGAATGCAGCTCTTCCATCCCCGTCTGTGATCCAAAGGCCAATTGCCAGAATACGAAAGGCACATTTTATTGTCAGTGTGTGAGTGGATTCTCTGGTGATGGGAAATCTTGCACCGGTAAGTTTATTTTTCAAGGGAGACTTGGTGGTTACATGGTAAACGCAGATCTTTGGGCCTTTGTCATGTAAGAGTGTTATGTTTTTGAAGTAGATTCTTTACCCTCCGATCCCTTTATACAGGAAGCAATAAATAGGTAGTGGTGCAGTTTTAGAAAATTGAATCATGAAGAGACTTAAGGAGGATGTGTAGGATGGAGGAAGGGGGGAATTTGGAACTTTGTTATGCAAGGAATATTAACATCCATCCAGAAAGAGTGATTTGATATAACCATATGTGTTCTAATTTCTTTTTTGTTGGTTAACATATAAGTTCCAACAAATTTGAGCATCCTTTCACGAAAGGCGTTTCGATGAAACAAAGTGCGCCCAGGTGTTAAAAAATAACACCACCGATATTGAACGGGAGTCTTGTCACTTCTCCCTGTGTTTCCTTTTGGAGTTACGAACAGTAAAAATAAAATACGTTCTAATTTCTTTGTAGTTGGTTAACACATATCGCCAACCAGCATGACTAGGTAGTCTGTCACTCATTACCTCTAGGCTTAGCTTCAAATAGTAATGTTCTTGCGGAGTTCTCGCTCTGTTTCCGTTTAGAGTTAAGGGCGGAAAAAATCAATTTTCAGAAAATAGAATTAACAAAAGTTTGAGGATGTGTAGGAGGGAGAATTGATGGGGGGAGGGGGATTTTATATTGTGTTATTCCAGGTGTTGAAATATACTACTAAGTATACCACTAGAGTTACAAGCAGTAAAAGTCATCAATCTGAGTTCTACTACTGACTATTTGGTTTCTTTGTAGATGTTGACGAATGCAGCTCTTCCATACCAGTCTGTGATCCAAATGCCAATTGTCAGAATACTGAAGGCTCATTTCACTGTCAGTGTTTTAGTGGATTCTCTGGTGATGGGAAATCTTGCATAGGTAAGGTTATTTAAGGCACATTTGGTGGCTAGGTAGATGATGCAATGGTTTAGATCTTAGCCCAGTTAATCTATTGTGTTATGGTGGCACTTTTTAGCTAAGAAGAAGAAATAGGTGGAGTTGAAAGAAAAATTCTAAGGAAATTTGCTGAATTGCTCAGAGGTTATTTCTGATTGACTGACAACCCATCTAAGAGGGCTCATAATCCTATTATTGCACAACTGTTTCGTTATTGCTTTGATTTTTTAGTATCCACTTGATGGATCCTTCTTCCTTTATATCCTTACACTTCCTCTTCTTATCTTTTTTATTCTTTGTGGGTAGGAAAGACCTATTACCGCGACAATCTGCTTCTCAGTATATTTTAATCGGTACAATATCTGAACACTGTAAGCTACCTCAGCTTGTCTTATAAAATTATTAAAAACTACGTAAGTGCAGTTAAAAACGGCAGCAACAACAACAGCAAAAATACTCTAAACCGCTAAAGGGGTTCGTTTTTGCTAAATGTCCCTATTTCTGTCATTCTGTATGTATTTTGAAATTTTGACATCTTGATATATTTGCAGCCAGGTCTTCTCCACGGTTACTTCTTTCATGGCTTCTCGGTGATAACTTTTTTTGCCCACGAAATTTGCTATTGTTCTCACCGCTTTAGGAGGAAGGTTGCTCCTTTATCTAATACTGAATTTAATTATTTTTGAGAATATAACTTTTAATCTAATGGGTTCCCATACTGCTTTAACAGAAATGGACAAGTGTCAGACGGGATCGCACTCCTGCCCCTCGAACGGCCAGTGTTTCAAGACGAGAGGCTCATATATTTGTACATGCAAGCCTGGATATTATGGAGAGGTTACTAAATCGTGTACAGGTAAGTATAAAAAAATGAATAATTAAAGAAACGCATATATGTATATATATATATATATATATATATATATATATATATATAACTAACTGCAGACAGTACTGTTTCGGCCTTCTGGGCCTCATCAGTGCAGTGCTGATGCTAGGATGGAGGAAAGACTATATAGCCACCTCAAGTGATCTCACATGTGTGGGATCATCTAAGCCATGCCAGAGTGCTCAAACTGCATTTCCACAGCTTTCCCGAGTCCCGTTCCTGGGATGATTTAAAGCCTAATTTAAATGAATCAAGCACAATTGAGGTCAGTTTGATCTCAGAGACCTCCAGCACTTAGTCATTTGTATGTTGATTACACAGCCGTTAATGAGGACGCTCCTATCCGTTTAATGGGCGGTGGAGCAAACTACGGCCGCGTAGAGGTTTATCACAACGGGCAGTGGGGCACAGTGTGTGATGATCACTGGACAATCAACGAAGCCAATGTGGTGTGTCGTCAGCTTGGCTTCTCTGGTGCATCTCGGGCTATTTGTTGCGCTGAATACGGTCAGGGTTCTGACCCAGTCTGGATGGATCAGGTCTACTGCCAAGGGGGAGAGGCAATGTTATCTCGATGTACGTTCCTTGGCTGGGAAAAACATGACTGTGGACATGGTGAGGATGCCAGTGTGGAGTGCAATAATTAGACTGGTCGCAAAGAAAAAAAATATTTTCCACGAAACAATTTTTTTTGCAACAAGTAATTTCGTGGCATTGATCTACACGACCTTATTGTAGCATTCTCATACTGACACGTTGCTAGTTTTTGATATCGGTTAAAAAATTAGCAACGCAAGATTACTAATATTTGCAAGAGCAACAAGTATGCTCGGAGGCAAACAGTACTTGCTAATTACTTCCGAACCAGCCAATTATCGCGCGCGAGAGGCACTGTTTACGTATTTGGTACACTCCGCCAAAATGAGATAACTACCGAATATAACATATTCAAGTATTTTACGGCAGTTAAGGTGTACCAACAATTTCGGTAAATCATTATCCGTGGGGTATTTTGAACAATGACTACATTTTTCTATAGGTGTTCAAGCACATTAGCGACACCGCTGTAGACGTACATCTCTTTTTTTCCGTATTTTATGGAATTTTGTTTCTTTTTTGGCACAAGCACCCAAAAGAAAAATAGAAACAAAGCCATTCCAGTTATTTTGTGGAGTATATTTCGTATAAGACCTAAAGATCGAAAGCAAAAGGAACAGATAATATGAAAGATAGAAATGATGGTGATAATAATTATCATAATATTTAACAAGCAAGAGTTTGTTGAACAGGAGCTACGAGAGCTTTAGGAGACTTAAACTTTGTTAAGACTGTCTCTTTAAAAATAGTCTCATGTAACATACCGTTATCAGTAGTTTCCGCAACAAATTTGCGATAAAAGGTGTATCGTGTAAAAGGAGTACTGTTTGAAGGTTCAGTACGGGCAACGCTATTATTTAATTTACGTAATGATAAGTAAGTCTCCAAGAGGACTCAGTGCGGGAAATAGCGAGATAATACATGTAGATAGACGAATTTAATAAGCAACAAGGAGGGGTTGCCATAGACCTCCTAATAATAAGCATGATTAGCAATCTTTTGTGTTCATAGAAATTAGCCTTGTTATTCTTATCTTTGAATGGAAACTTAATAATTTGTAAACATGTAACTAGAGCCAGAAAGGTTAATTCACATTAATGTGAGTGAATGACAGTTAGTTTTGCCATCTATGGAAGGCAAATGTATTTGGTAGCAGTAAAACTAAGTCTTGTCTTGCCGTTAAGGTACATTTTTCAGATCGTGTATTCAATCATGACTAATTTGTATACCTTTGATAGTAATATAATATAGTTGCTGTACATGTTAGTGTTACTATGAAAAAAAATTAAATGTGACTTTGGACCATTTTTTGCGTAATTCTACATTTGAAATACATAGCTTTTACTTGGCAGACACCTTTATGCGGTGATGCACGAGAAGCTTAACATGCCGTGTGCTTATATGGCGATACTACTGTAAAACGTAATACTATCGAAGCATTTGAAAATATATAGTAAAGGTTATGAAATGCGCAGGCTTTGAAATGACAAGTTTTTATTGTTCGTCTAGGCGGGCGTATTCAATCATACCCAAATTACATATGACTGGTAGTAATAAGACATTGCTGCCAGACAAGTGTTATTTTACAAAGTATAAAAAATTTTTTGTCTTTACAGATGATCTCCGGAATTTCAGTAATTAGCTGACCAACGAGAAGAATTAAAGCACAGACTTGTCTAAGGATACGATACGTTGCGGCGTAACATACGTAATAATGGGGTTTTGCACCTAATGAGCCAGTCCTAACCAGAAATTCCTAATTGCGCGTGTATAGAATGTTTTCCACTGTCTCATGCAAAAGTCATATAGTCTTTATTTAATCTGAAAAGAGCATATCAGGATAGTATTTCCTTTATTTTGAAATCGCGTGTATGATTACAGACCCAATTGCACTCTGCTCAGTTCAATGGCCATAATTAATTTTTATAAAGTAGCTCTTCATAATTCAATCATTTAGAACCACTTTAGTGACATCAAAAGAAATGTTCTCCTGATATGCTGTTGGTAACAAAGTAGAAATCCCACCCATACCCATTTCATACTTCTTTGGGGACCAAGAAATAAACATTCTAACCGTCATAAGGTAAAAAAATGTCCATTCCTTGGCCATGAGAATTCACCCAGGAATCCCAGCTAAGAGGAAAATAAGCAGCATTGAAATCATCTTCTTCAAAAAATGTCCATCCCTCCCTAGACACTCCCTTACCAGCAAACAAGAAACGAAAAATGTTTCCCCCAAAAAAACAACCTTACAGGCCAACGTGACCGCGATTTCAAGTGCCGTTCGACGGCCACCTTAAAAGGGCACACATTTTCATGAATTATTGCAACGTCCGGGCTTGGCCTGTTGAATAACTCCACGCATCGCGGTAAGATACCCTCCTCTGCCTCCCACGAGGCTTCGTAAAGCGAGAAGCCCTTCCAAGTCAACCAAGTATTCTATCTAATTAAATAAAAGGCAAAAAAAGCCTGCGCTGATTTCGACTGAATTCATTAAAAAATATATAAACACAAGCGCGCACGTGCGAAGACAGGAACTACGACTAAACCACAGTCTTCTTAAGGAGATAACTGTACGAGATGGCATTAAAAGCGAAAATCGCTCGCTTGACGAGCCTTGTGATGTGACATTGACGACTGAGAGAGCCCCTGTTAGTGTTTCTCACTCTACTCCACCCGGAGAAAGCTTAAAGAAGATGAGTGACATTATCATTGCTCCTATAGCTGATCGGTTTCATGGAAATGACCTCATACTCGTTCCTGAAGGTCCATTTTGTTTGGTACTCTATGTAGCATTGGTGAACCCAACCCTGAAATATCTGTCTGAGCTTTATAAGATCCGTATGATGCCATCTCTGAGCACTTTGAAATTGGTCACCAATTGTCCAACAGAGTCCCACAATAAAACCGGCGCACTACTTGTTGGAGATCCGTGCTTAGAGGAAGTTCTTTATGATGGTAAAAGATTGTGTGAGCTGCCATTTGCGAAGAAGGAAGTAGAGATGATTGGAAGAATTCTCTGCACGGCCCCCCTCATCGGAAAAAAGGCTACTAAAGGTGAAGTTTTGAAGCGACTCTCGACGGTTGCCTTGATACATATCGCAGCACATGGCAGCATGGAAACGGGAGAAATTGCCTTGGCACCAAACCCTATTCGAGAATCCCATCGTCCCAGAGAGAAAGACTTTCTACTGACAATGGCGGATGTTTTACAGGCTCAGCTGCGGGCAAGATTGGTTGTGTTGAGTTGTTGTCATAGCGCTCGTGGAGAAATAAAGGCTGAGGGGTTAGTTGGCATTGCTCGAGCATTTTTAGGTGCCGGGGCTCGTTCCGTTTTGGTGTCCCTGTGGGCAATTGATGACGAAGCCACTTTCCAGTTCATGAAACATTTCTATAAAGAACTAGTTAGAGGAAGAAGGGTCTGTGAAGCTCTGGACCAAGCCATGAAATGTATGAGAGAGTCTGGAGATTTCAGGGAAGTGAAACATTGGGCACCATTTGCTCTCATCAGGGATGATGTCACTCTTGAGCTGAATGGAACCGATGCAATCTAGTTGCTGCTCAATGTAATTATTACTTGTTTTGGGATTTTTTTAACAGACTTTCTCTAGGATGCTTAAACTGCCTTTTAACATCAAATCTTACAAATATTATGCTTTTGTATTTTTGTTTGCGATATGAATCTCTCACCCACCCTCTAAAATCTCAATTACAAGCGGCAGAAGTTATTTTTTAACCATTTTATTCGAGATTTCGCAGCTGCCATAGCTGGGCCTTGGTCAGGGGCTTTTAAACATTGGATAAGGTCACATTTCGCAGTCTGGAAGAATTTGTAGATTAGTGGAGGAAAAAGGTGACTTTTCTAGACATTGTATCAGCTGTGAATTGTACTTGCCCCGAAAAAAGGAGAAGAGGGCCGAGGTTTTCAAAAAACTACACCATGATTTTATTTCTCAAAATACATGATTTTTTGTTGTTGCTGACTCTTTTTTTCTCCCCTTAGATGGTTGCTGAACAAATAAGGTGGATTCAAACTAGAATTATCGTTGTTCTTTAACCTAGACTAATACTGGAATGGACCTTGTTGTGATAAATCCATGTAATGCGATGGACAGTGTTGTTTCACCTTTGAAATAGTTAAGAGACTGAACAAAATACTTCATCATAATTTAGGAGTTTACAAGCAAAATGGTCCGTTTAGCACGGTGAAAGTGAACTCTTAACTCGAAAAGGTATACGCTTATTTTATGGTAATTCGTAAAGAGTCATAGTCACTGATATTATTTGATATATTTTAGCTTATCTGATTTTAAAATCGGCTTTATAGCATAAGTATGCATAATTTTAATGTATGAATGCTTTTAATTTAGGAGTTAGTAAGACAAGAGGTTGGGTCTCAAAACATACGAACAATATATTTTATTAATGAGATATCGGTTCTTGATTTTCAAAAGGTACAATAGCTACCAAGCAATTTTTATTCAGAACTCTTATCAAATATTTTAAGTCATGGATCATCCAAATACTGCCGATGGACGTTGTGATAATGTGGTTTTGATCCTAATTTGCGGTAATAGTCTTGAAGCAATTTCATTAACCAAGTTTATTAAAGTGACTGGTTCTTTGTAAAATAGGAATTGCATTTAAACTCAAGTCTAAGTACGAAAATAGTTTGGAGATGTTGTCACATTTTCAATAAGAAAATCAGTGAAACCACTGGAGGTCTTGAGCGCAGTTTGCTTTAGGGGATGGTTCAATACTTTAAGCTGTTATTTCTAAGAGACCAATCCTAAATAAGAGTAGCGAAATATTAGTTCAAATTTTTCAGTTAGAAGTCAATAAGTAACTTCTAAAGTTTCTCCTTCCGCACAGAACTTGCAGCTAGATTTAAAAGAAAGGAAGAGGAGTCCAACTATGCACAGTGTTAAATAATGAGATTGCGGGATCTGTTGAACTAATTTGAACTTATAAACAATCAACTGGGATTGGTATTTTGTTTTTGAATTTGTTTTAAGTTACCTTGAATATTGTCTACACCTTTTTAGTGGGCAGGTGTTGCATTAATTGACTGTTGACATCAGTCAAATAGTTGAACGATTACTCATGTTTATTTTAGAATGAAAGTGTAGAGGTATTATGTCAAAGGAAGTGCTTAGCATTCGGGATTGGCTTCTAAGTATACACGCGTGGAACAACTTATTCAATTGCAGTAATTTAGAGAATACTTTCTGGTACGGTTTTAACCCAAAGGGATATAGCTAACTTCGAACTTTTATATATGCTAAATCTGATTTTCTTTTAAAGTACAATATTCCTTTTTTCGGATGTTCTTTTGACTACTAGCCTTTAACTGGCCATTTCTTCCTGGAATTTTTAGAATCACTGATTTAGTACCATGATCTAATGTTGCGCTTTTTTTGCTACTTGAACTGAAGCCATGCCAAACCAATGTTTTACAGCTACCGGTAATTATAGTTTTGGCTATCGTTTCACAACTTGTAATTAGTTTTTACTGGCTATCTCTTTCTGAAATTTCCAGAGTCACTTGA
This sequence comes from Pocillopora damicornis, assembly GCF_964200805.1. Classification (NCBI taxonomy): domain Eukaryota; kingdom Metazoa; phylum Cnidaria; class Anthozoa; order Scleractinia; family Pocilloporidae; genus Pocillopora; species Pocillopora damicornis. Next base: position 19,903,040 of record NC_142670.1, read on the forward strand.
CCTGAGCTATGTCAAACGAATATTTTACAGCTAATGAGAAATAATCTTTTCTATTGTTTCACAGCCTGCGAAATGATTTCCATTAGTGTGACTGGAATCACTATTTTCTAGTTAATATATAGAAAGTTGGCGTTATTGTTGTTAGGCCCTTCTACAAATTTGAACTGTTTACTTTTGTTAACGCAATTACCTTTGAAGTGTTTTTCTGTAAACGTATTTATCTTGCACTTAAATGAATTCCATCATAGTTGTACCTCGTAATTTTTAACGAAGCCATGAAACGTATGAGGGAATCCGAAATGCTCAGCGAAGTGAAGTAATGGGTCTCATTTGTTCTCAGTAGGGTGGCGTCATACTGGAGTTCAAACAAAGAGTGGAAATCTAGATTCTGTCCATTGTTAGTAGACTCTGTTTAACAGTAAAGCAGTTCGATAGAATTGGCGTAAGAGTTGTTATGCTCCTTGGCTGTCGTTACTGGCATCTACCTGATAAATTATTCAGGACTTTTTTACAGCTGTTTTTGCTATTTTCGTAGCAACTGCTCCGGCTGTATTTATGATCTGTCTTTCGGTGACGGATGTAATCTTTACCTCCTGACGGACCTTTAAGCACGCATCACTTGTATCAACTGGAGTATAATGTACACTGTTGGGGGATTGAACTTAAAGAAATTCTTATCAATTTCAAGTTAGAATCTTAAGTGAGAAGCAATCAAAGTATAATTCAGCTTATAATGTAGCTTAGACTTTTTATATTCAATGCTAAATGTCTCTAAACAATCGAAAACATTTATATCGAGAACTTAAACAAGAATGGAAAAACATTTGTGGATTGGAAATATAGTTTTTAAATTTACACAGACCTTTTTTTAGTAATAAGCAAATATTTCAATCCTTACACAAGGATAGCTATAGAAAGTTAATGGCTGAAAACGAACGTATCTTGCTTGTACCGGGTTTTTCAGAATGTTCTTCACCACCGTTGTCAAATCCTTGTTGGCTTGAAAGACCTGCAAACAAATATGAATAATCAGTGATATTTTGGCACCATGAAAAAGAAGATGGAAAAAAAATCTCCTCTAGAACTATTTGGAAAAAAAAAAACCAAAGTAAGATAGGGCTCTCCTGGGCAGCATAAGATCTGAACAGCTTAATGGAAATAGACTGCTGCAGCGTCAGCCGTAAGCAACTGCAGGCGGCCGTAAGCTCCAGTCAGTAGTGGCACTAAGGGCAGTGGACCGAAGTCGTAACAATCGCAAGCTTCGTTTATCCGAAATAATCTTTGCTTCCCTAGGAAAGTTGTTTGAAACAGCGCAAATTTGATTTCCTCGTGTTCAAATTTGGCACGAACGTTGAGTGAGCGAAAAGGAACAAAGGCATCTGTAATTTTTTCAGGTGCCTTTAATCCAGAGTGTTCACTTAAAAACACCTTGTCAACTTGTTGTTCTTGATATGTCATCCACTCAAGTCCATTTGCCGAAAAGATAATCTTGTAGCTCTTCTTAAGTGCTCCGTTTTTCTTCCCCTGGGTGGCTACCGCACACACCCAGCGTAGTACTCCCATATCCACTTGTATGAAGTCATTGGTGATTTTAGAGGTCTTTTGACACCAACCCGTATTTCCATTGAGACGTCCTTTGTGTGCATGATAATACATGTAATGAGAGCTTGCAGTTATTTGGGCGTCGGGAATTAGGGTCTCACTTTCAACTCCCATCGGTTTGCAAACTAAACGAGAAAAAAAAGAAAGAAAAAAAAAACGAACTGTGCTTACATTTATTACTATATAATATTTAAATCATCTAATCATTAATATGAACTTTTCATGGTACTCCTGCTTCATGGTCATAAACTAAATTAAAACAGGTTTAAAGAGAAAAGTGAATATCATGTTAATGTTAATTGGTTACTCCACCTAAGTTTGTTTTAAAATGTGTCCAAATACTTTTCGTCTCCTTTCTCTATGGATTGTACAAAAATTAATCTTCACCTTTCGATTCCATGTTGCAAAATTCATGAACAGGAGTTTCTGGGATACCGGACTTCAGCCAGTACATTCCGATGATCGCTTGTCTTCCTTCATTCGCTTTGATCTCTTCGTAGGATTTTCTGGGTAGTTCAAAAAGAAAACCGAGAGGAACTGAAAGGAAGAAGAGGACATTGATCTTACAATTATTTCAAATTACGGAAAGAAAATTTAATTTAAGGGTAAAAATGATGAAAAGGGGAAATTGAGCGAGTCGATAGAGAAAAATGATATATGCATTATATAATCAATTGAAGCATTTCTTCTTTTTCACTCTTTGCCGTTAATTACTTTCTTTGCAAAAAAGAGTTCGATGTTAGCCTTGAAGGCCAGAAATTTGTTTTGAAAGTACGCTGGTATGATGTTGATGCAGTTCGTTAGCACTTTATGTTTTTTCGTTTTTATTGGAACACGCCGTTAGGGCGTGTGTCCAGGGGTTTTTGTGATTGGTTGATGTGTAGTATTTTAGGCTTCAAAGAGTTGACAGATTCCTCTCGCTCGCGCTCTCCATCCTGGCGTTTACTTCTTTTCCCACCCACCCACCCCCCACGCTCTGTAGCGGAGTGGATTTTTTCGTACAAAACTTGGAGGGCGAAAATTGCCTGGTTGTTCCCCCTGTGAGCCTTATTGCTAAAGCTATTCATTACCTGCACGTTTCCAGGGCTGTTGCCACTTTAGTTGTGCCCTTTTGGCCGTCTTCATATTTCTGGCCTATTACTTCTAGAAAATTGTCTAGATTTGTTGTGGATTATAAGTGTTTTGAGGCTGCTGCTTTGGGGCAAGGGCGGAATATAAATTCGTTTTTGGGTAGTGACAGGTTCACTGGTTTCATCCTAGCCGTTTGTATGAAGTTTTCTTAAGTTTCTATGGCTTTATTTACATGGGATGTTTAACCATTAAAATTTCAGTGGATAAAAGGGCAGGCCTGGGCCGATATTATTACCATGTTTTGAAGTTAAGAGGCACTGGCCTTGGTTGATATTGTTCCAATATCTTTGTAGATAAGAGGCACTGGCCTGGGTCGATATTATTACCATGTTTTGTAGTTAAGAGGCACTGGCCCGAGTTGGTATTATTACAATGTTCTTGCGGATAACAGGCACTGGCCTGGGGTTTGTATTGTTACTATGTTTTTGCGGAGGTGCTTGTCGTTATTCTCTGTTGTTATGGAAGTGTCTTTGCAGCATGCGACTGTTTTGGCGGTTTCATAATTTGCGTTATTTCTTTTGTTTTCTCGTTACAGATGTTTGCTTCAGACGATGTTTGGAGTTGCATCCCGGTTGGTGTAAAGCCTAACCTAGAGAGTTTATCTCGACATTATTGAAGTCTAAAGCGGGTTCTACATCGAGGAGATATAAGAAAGAGATTTCGAAGTTTATTGAATTTTGTAATTCCTCCAACGTTCAGCCAGTGCCTCCTTTTCCTGTTACGTTTAAATTCGTTTATCTATTTAAGGTTTATCAGAGTTCTAACTCTTATGCTTCTCTAGTTATGGCTCACGCAGCTCTTAAGTGGTTTCACTCGTTCGGTTTAAGTAACGGCGCTAATCCACTGGATAGTTCGATCTGTCATAATTTACTGGAGGCTGCTAGGCGTAATAAGCTAGTTACTGTTAAAAAGGCGACTATCTCCACTGAAATTATTAAGGATATTATTGATAAGTTCGCTGGATCTTCTGCTAATCTTAAGGACATACGAGTTGCTTGTATCTGTTCTTTAGGCTTTGCGGGGTTTTTTGGTTATGATGAGCTTAGTAACATTGCGCCCATGTATCTTGAATTTTTTCCTGATCATCTTAGAGTGTTTGTTCCCAGAGCTAAAAATGACATTTATCGTGAAGGTAATTATGTCTATATTAAGAGGTTAGCTAACAAGTATTGCCCTGTTGCACTTTTAGAAAGGTATATTTCCATGTGTAACATTGAACTTTCAAGTTCAGTTGCTCCCTTCCGTCCAGTAAGGTTATTTAAGTCTACCAACACTTACAAGTTATACGGAGTTAAATTATCATATACCAAATGTAGGGAAATCTTTAAAGAATGCCTTAAAGAAATAGGGGTGGATCATAAGTTGTACGGGCTTCATAGTTTAAGGGCTGGTGGAGCTGCCTCTACTGTTAGTTATAACTCTAGTCTTTCGGAGAGGGTACTTAAACGGCATGGTCGGTGGAAGTCCGATACTGCGAAGGATATGTACATTCAAGAAGATATTTCTAAGCGTTTACATCTAACTTCTCAGCTTGGTTTGTAAATTTACATTTATTTAGTGATATTCAGTTTAGCTACACTGTTATGACTGCTTATGTGAAGCTTGAATAAACGTCAGTTGTTGGACTGCCTGAGCATCCAACCATCAATTTGTTGTATTTGTTCATCTATTTATTTAAGAGGAAAATAATTTACGTTCGTTTGAGCGTAGCGAATTAGAACGTAAGAACAGTTTCGCTGGAATTGAGTGTTCAGAGTCGGTCTCTTTTTCCTTATGAAAAGCATCTCGAGAATAAAGCACTCAAACTTTCGGCGGAATTTCTCTAGGATGGCAAATCCCTCGCCAAGATTTTTCGGTCTTTGATTTTTTCGTCCTTGAGATGTTTACCGATGACGGAATATTTGTGTTACTCAATGTCAAGGTGGAGGTGATGGTTCGTGTAGCCTATATAATTCGCACCACACAAACTACATTTAAATTCATACTCAACGCGTTGTAAGCTTACCAAGAAGGGTTTGTTTCCATGACTTTTAAATCTTCCGACATTTTCCTGCTTGTGAAAGCTGGTTGTTGTACACTGTCGATTTTCTTTCGAACGTCGCTTAGGTGTCGGCGGATTTCTGGTCTTTCAAAGGCAACGTGATTCGTACAGAGTTGTCGACTAACTCAATTAGGTTTTGGAAACGTGGAAACTCTGGAAAATAGAATCAATGAGTTTTTCAGGATATTTCAGTTTCAGAAATATTGTTCTCAGATCCTGAAATTCTTTTCAAAAAAGATCCGGTGAGGATGACAAACGGTTGGCACGATCAAGCATAGTTTTTATCAGGTATCGTTTATATCTATTGTCAATATGGCTCTGATAATGGAGTAGAAGCCTTTTGTTGTTAAGTTTGTGTGTGTTGTTAAACCAGTTTCAGTCAAATGCTTTCTCTGCTAAAATCTGAGTAGTTTCTTCCTAGAGGTACGTGAGTAAAAAGGGCTGTGACGTCATACGTCATGGTCAATAATGGTTTTAACTTCTTGTCTAGCCACTTCACTACGGCCCATCTTGTCTGCAATAAATAAGTACAACTATGCTGTGGCAAAGTGGCTAGACGAGAGGTTAAAACCATTATCGCGCAATGAGTACACGATATCCGACAACTTTCAATTTCTATAAATGGGTGAGAATGATTCCCTGTCGTAGGTGTAAAGCCAGTTTGGATCAAGGGTGAAAAGCAGGAAAAAAAAAGGAACTAGTTGATAATAGTTAATCAAGTTGTTTTTTAGTTTATTTTTTTGAAGGACGCAAGAGATGGAGCGTTTTTGATTTCGAAACTAAGGATATTGAAAACTTAGTACCTTAAAAGGAGATGGAAAACTGCTCCATGCAACCATCATCAAATTTAATAAAGTATTCCCAATTAAAAAGGCACCCAAACCACTTCTTCCTGTCCATAAAGAAAAATAGTACAATAAAGGGTGCAATCCTGTCAAAGCCTTTGTGTCTTTCATGTATTTCCGGTACGTCATAACGTCCAAATACATTTTATTACTTTTATCTGCTCATATATTTTATTGTTGTAGCTTATACTTCTTTTCTATTTTTGTCTCTGAAATAGAGTCTGTCAGTGTCTGGGGCGAAAGTTTCAGATCTCGCCTCTTTTGTCCAATTATTCAACTCACACATGTTGCGCGAAGTAACGTAATTGATGCTTTGACATCTGACGTCGGTATTGCAAGCCAGGCCTGAATACACTCTAATAAAGATAAAGAAGTACAGAGAGAGGATCATACCTCGAACGTAAGGGATGAAAGGTGTCGGAAACCTCAAATGTGTTGGATGAAGAATCTTGATAATTCTCGATTTCAAATTCCACGTTACAATTTTGGGAAACACTGTGATTTGCTTTCTACTCATTCCTTCACATCTTGACAGAACTTGATCTCGCGCAATGAATGATTTCCATGTAACCCGTGAATATAGAGACCGTGTTTTTTGGCATTCGAGTTTTTCTTAACGCGGTCTATATTTGCATTGCACCCGGTTGGATTCATGAAATGATTATGAGCAATCTTTTGTAAATTTAATTCTCTTTTTCTCGTTCTCTACGGAGGTCAGTGCACACAATCAGGCTGTGCCCATTGGAAAGCGTCCTAAACTGACTTGTTTGCTTTGCAACCTTATTTGGAAACCAGCATGCGTTTTTTCATATTAAAATAGAGAATATTGGTGTTCATTAGTTTGTAAAACAATAAGTAATAAGTTTTTAACGTAAAGTAATAGCAAGCAGGAAATAATGCCCTACAGCACACCAAATAACCCCAAAAAGTACAGAAAACTGAACTTGAAAGCAGAAAGTTCAATTGGTGTACGCAGCAAAATTCACACATGAAAATTATGTTAACAACAGGCATCAAGCAAATAAACGGATTAGCACTCGTAATTCTTGAAAATCTTTGTTGTCAATATTTACATGCACTTGTATTTTAAATTTCATTCTGAATCGTAAGAATCTGGTTGTATTTAACCTGTGATTGCTCGAGAAAGATAAATAACTCTAGCCATGACGAATATGAGAAGTTGGCTGACCTTTGAAGCATTTTCCGAATAGAAGGATGGATTATGCTTTACGACTGCTTTTCAGGCTTGTTACGAAAAATCCGCTAGTTTTCGCTGTAAACAAAACATATCGCGACTACATGTTAGTACAACTAACTGGAGAGGAAAGTCCTGAAAGAAGTTAAAACCACAGAAAGGAAATTTATCAGAGAGCTTTGAACGTCTTTGTAACCTCGCTAATACTAAAGCCATTATTTTAAAAATATTGATAATTAGAAATTTAGAAAAAAATAAAAGCGTATCTTTAAACTGTCCCACGACCATCCTGCAAGTTTCTTTTCCACACGTGACAAACAAATTTGTGTCGTACTCTTAGATAATCGTCAAACTTTGCAATAAAATAAAAATGGATAATCGAAAGAAACACATTTCAAAGCGACGGCTGGTGTGCTTTGTCAGAATGCACGTGAGCGCCATTATGAGCAAAGGGTTTTTAAAAAATTGATTCTTTTCTAGGCAGCCCTAAGCGTATTTGAGTTTTGGGAAATTCATCGTAATAGACTAGAGGCAGTATCAGTTCGTGGGAAGAGAAGAATTTAAAATAATAAAGATGAAAAAAGAATTGAACCATTACGCATATTTACAGTAGGCAAGACCACCAGCTTTTCTGCTCTTCCCTAATTTATGCATGGTTATTCACCAGAGCTCTTTCTCCCTGCCTGATTTTTATGTGTAAGTTCCGGGTCGTACTAGAGTTCTTTTTGTTTGTTTAAATGAAAATTCTGTCAACATGTATAAATAGCTTGACACAAAACAGAAATTCTGGCAACATGCTATGTCACAGTATGTTTGTTGAAAATATTGAAGCAAAAAGAAATCAGCGAGGTTCAATGTTATAGATGTCTGCCCAAAAGAGACAAATTTACTGACTCTCCTTAGAACGAATCAAACAAGTACTCCTTTCGAATGTATCATTAGAAAGATGACGAGAATTCTCCGAGAGGCTCAATGGCCCTGTCGACAAAGGATAATCCGTTACTTCAGTTATTTTTCGGTTTTGTCTTTCGATAAAGTAAAAAAGCACTGTTTCCGGTTCCAGACTACTCCATTATGTTTGAATGAACGAGCGGAGAGCTAGCGGCAAATTGTAAAAAATATCACGCCGCCATCGCACCATCGGCATCACCAACGTTCTGTTTACATGCAAAGATTTGAAAACGACACTTTTGTAGTAATCCAGCTATCATGCAGAGCTTATCATCATTAAGAAGTGGAAATCTACACCAAAATACAAATTAGTTGGTGAGGAAGAATGGTAGTAGGGATTAAGGAGTGGAAATTCCCCTCCTCTTACCTACTTTCTCCTGTTCGAATTGGAATTTGGAATATTGGTCTTTGTGGAGGGAAGAAAACCGGAGGACCAGGGGAAAGACCCTTGGAGCAAGGACTAATAACAAACCAATAACAAACCCGAGCTATGTGAAATATCAGCCGTTGGTGCCTGTTTCTTGAAGGCCCAGTAACTTAAGAGACCCCAAAAACTGTTTTGTTTTCGATCCAGATGGGTTTTCAAAAGGTTTGAATATTATGCAACGAAGTTGTCAGGTAAAAAAGAAAACATCGGACTGCCTAGGGTGCCAGAACCTGCTTATCATTTTAATGAAGTCTACTTTATTCAGTGGAACCCCTTGAGAAACGAGTCTCGGGTCACAACAGTGGGAGGCGAGCGCTCTCACCATAGTGCCATCTTACTCCAGAAATCTTAATCTTAAACAGTCTCAGATCTTATTAAAATTTAGTTGATATGGGTGCAATAGGAAAACTGCGGAAGGAGCGTTTGTGCTTTTAAACTATTACACCCATTCGGTTGTTTTTTAGTTTTTCAGTTCAGAATCAACCAATGTGGCTGTCGGTTTGGCATATTGAAGCTATCGTCGTATGGTTTGGATAAAAATGTTTTGGGGTTTCTTGTTAATACATTCTAGAATTCGTCGTTTCCATAGTTTCAATATTTTAGGCGTTTTATTTGCATGAAGCTTGTTTTTAGCGAAAAGTTCACATCTGTTTCTTTGCTCAGGAGGTTATCTCTTAATTAGCTGTCAGTGCTTCGTATTGTATAGAGCACAGTTGTAATTTCAATTCCCAAGACTAAGAAAATACAACCAAAGGAGAATTTACGTGCTAAGCTTTTTGGTTATAGAAGATGGAAACATTTGCTCAAGTTATCTTTCCCCAAACGTTCCAACACTGTGTTTTCAAATATCCCTTTACTTTCAAGGAGAGGGTTACTTTTAATCTTTGAAATAACTAAGACTTTGGGTCTTTTCATCATATAATTCCATTTTCACTGAGTTTTATGAATATTTGCTTCTCTTTATATGCTGTCAATTATTTCAGAAAAGGATAAAAGAAATGCCGAGAAAGCGTGCGGTTGAAAGAAGGTTAAATGTGCCAGTAGAGAAAAAGAAAACATAATCGACTATTTTTGCATACATCAAGCAATCTAACTGTGTCCTTATGGCGGGCGGTAAAATATATCTAAGACTTCCAAATATGATTGGTTAGCATGTTGCTACAAAGAGCCTTAAAATTGACGGTTCTTTGCAATCAAGTTGCCGTCAAGTTCTTCGATTGGCCAACAGCCCTCTAGAATCAAGAGAGATTTCTTTTCATCTGGTCTTTGAGGACATGGAAATTTCACTCCATTTGTTTTTTGACGCTTTGGCGTTCCCGCCCGAAGTAGTTTTATCCCGTCTAGATGGCAGGTGTTTCCCTTAGAAAAAGTATTTACTTTATTTCTGTCCTCTAATTTATTCAGTCATGTCGTTTATTAGAGGGTTAGTACGAAAAGCTTTGTCCATTTCAAACATTATAATCTCTTATTTATTCTAGGGTATTCTTGATTTTTTTTACATTCTGTACCTATATTTGTATGGTTTATCGTCACTATCGAAGTTATAATCCAAAAATATTAACTATTTCTCAGCTCACCTTATATTTTCACTCCTTTTTTTTCTGGACTCTTTAAACATTGAACAAGAGTTTCATAAAGCATTGATATGTCTGATCCTCGTACTCACCCAAGAAGGAACCTAAGGTTATGGAAAGTCTCGGAAGCGGGTAAAAAATCTGATGAATTCACCACCTGGATAAGGAAGAGTTTTGAAAAATTTGGACATTAATGGTGATTGTGTTGGTTGTAGTATTAGTAGAATCAGAAGTTTTCTTAGTATTAGTAGTACCAGTAGCAGTAATAGTAGAGGTAACGGTAATAGTTGCTCCAGCAGCAGTTGTGTCGTAAACTGAAGTTCTGAGTTATGTCGAGATGATATGATAACTTAGGATAACAACATTTGTACTTACCCCTAATTTCTGAGAAGAAATGTTATTTCTATTTCATCCGGTGATTGGAGGGTGGTTGAGAATCCAAAGCAGCAGTCTTGGGAGGGGTTACTTTCCTGGTTTTGGCGTGAAGGCGATTATCGCCAGCCTTCAAGCTAGCCCGGCCGGTAAAAATGGAGGAGGTTTAAAAACGTTAAGGCGAGCAATGCGATGCAGGCCAGGGATCGGCCCATTGGAGGGTGAGTCACCGGAAATTGTTTGTCCAAGGCCGGGGAAGTGGGGAGGATAGGTTTTGGACTCTTCAGCCCATTTTAGTTTTCCCTTTAAACACACAGCTGTTGCTTTCCAGTTTTTCGATTTTGTCTTTTCATAAAGTATAAAAGCACTTTTTTTAAGCCTCAGGCTGATCCAGTGAAATTTTCAAGGGCTAAAGGAGATCTAGCGACAGATTGTCTGGGATCGTCGGAAAAATTGAGAAAAGAGAGCTTCAATGTTATGCAAAAGACCTTGCTATAACCACGTCTTGATCACGTGCAAAACAGTAGATCTATGCTTTTTTCTTCACAAAAGAAAGTCTCAATTAAATTTGTTTTGAATTAAATATGGGAATGGAAAAAGTCAAAGGCATTAAGAAACTTACAAAAGCTTTTTTTCCTTTGCAATTTATCGTGAAAAAGTAATACGCTTTGCTAAAAGTTTCTGGCATCTCGCTTCACAAGGGCTCCGCTTTCTCTGATTGCAATTTTGTCTTGGATGCGGAAGTTGGTATTTTAGATAACGATTTTAAACCGTTTTCATTACGTTTCCATAATCATTTGACCACGAGGAATAACTAATTAGCAGACAAATAAATAGTCTCTTATTTATAATCGAAGGCACGCTTTACATTCGGAGCTTCACATTGCCTTTCTACAGAATTATCACCAGGGTTAACCACGAAAATGAAATGAGAAAATTACTGAGACAAAGATACGTTATCGTTTTGTCGCTTATTCAGTTATCCTGCGGAGCCTAATCTCATACAGAACTCAAGATCCACACACAAAATGTAGATGAGTTAAGATTTGGTAACAATAACAACGGGTTTTCCTCTGGCGGAGAGACAGTAAAAGTCTAAAAGCAAAAATGTAAATCCCAAAAATGGAAAGGATATGAAAAATATAAGAGGGCATATTGCATCATTATACCTCAATTCTTACGGCTCATGCTTAAGGCAAACAGAAAAGATTGGTCCTTTATCCGTAGTTTTTAAGAGTGAGGTTTTCAATCTTTTTTTCGTGCTTTTTGAATAGATTGTAGATGACAAAATGAAAAATCTTCCTGTTAAGAGAGAGTTCATAAGTCCACGCAATAGTGCCTTATATTTCAATGAATAAATGAGAGTTTATAAACAGATTGGTTACTTACGCTACTGACTCAAGACAGCTTGTTTATGAGATAGAACAATAACATCTTTGGAAGAAAGAAACAAATTACAAAGCGAAAGCTGGCGTATTTTGTTAAAATGTTCATGCGGGGTTTTTAAAACAAACCTATTCTATTTCTAAGCAGCCACGGATATATTTGGGTTTTGATTGATTGAACACAAAATACTGCAAGTGGTCAGTTTTTTCTTTTTTCAATAATAGCAAAATTCACACCGAGTAAGAACGTCAGCCTTTTGTTCCTTCTTATTTTGTTTATCCTATACGTAAAAGCTCTTTCTCTGCAATTCTTGTTATAAGTTAGAATTCGCTCAAATTGAAGAATAAAAGACGACCTGTTTTTTCTCAGAGTCCGAAATCAAGGATAGATAAGTGAGCCATTTCCGAATTGCTTTTGGCCTCTTTTCGAAACAAGGCCTGGTGCTGAGTCATTCGTATGAAAATGAGTTTTTAAACCAAAATTTGCATGGGAATGATAACGAATAAACCTTTCAAAGGATGTGCACAAGGATGTGCTTTGAAAAAGAGGCTGAAGGTAATTCAGAGATGGCTTATTGTCTCATCAAATGCAGTCAAGGTCCAATATGACTTTTGACTTAGCGCGCTTTGTGAAAACTGTTCTGCTTTGATTGAAGAACGTGAGCTTTGGCAGTGGGTGATCTATTTATATACGCTCGTGTTTTTTTTTTTTATTAGTACCTTGGAAATAACAAGAAAATTTAACGCAAAAATTGTTTCAAAGGTTAGTGGTAGATTATGGCAGGTGTCGATTGATGGCGTTTTACGCGTGACCGAAAATCTTTCAATCAGGAAGCCTGAAAAGTTATTTGTTTCTGGTTCGAACGAAATTTTCACACAGGTTTGTTAATTGATATCAGAGCAAATTAAGTCTATAAGTAATCGAAGAGTCACTTACTGGGATTTTCCCCTGCTTTCCGAATTTTCTAGGCTATGCATTGATGCATTTCTTACTCTAAACTGTCTCTCTTGAATTATCTCCTAATGAAAAGTTGGGGAAATTTTAGCGTGCAAGGCCGCTTCTCGTTTACTCTCCTGAGTATGCGGAATTTTCTTCTCGGCTTAATTTCAATTTATCTTGAGCAACTGTCTTTCTTTGAGAGCTTCTTCCAGGGTGCTGAAAGTTTTCCATGAAAAAGTTTCAGTAAAAACAGATTTATTTATATAAATGTCGACATAGGGATAGCTTTTTACCTGGTAAAAATTGGCAAAGAGGGTCAAATATATTGTATCCTTCGAAACTTCTCGGAATTCTCTTCAGAAACTGAACTTTCCAGACGTCATTCTTTAGAAAGAAAGAAAGAAGTCGATATAATGGACCTTTAATTAGAGCTTGAACAGGTGTACCATGCATGACGTTTCTTTTTCATTCTAATTAGCTGTATTCAATTTGTTCTAAAAGTTTGTGCTACTTTTTCGTTTTTAATTTTGTTTCTTTCAAGGCTCTAACATACGCACAAGTGATTTTTCTCAGGCTTATACGCAAATTAAGCTGTAAGCAAAAACAAAACAAAGAAAATAAAGTTATGAGGGCTCTTACAGCTTTAAGTTCTCATTGATAGCCTTGTTGCGATAAAGGGGTTTTAGCTCTGTTGTATGATTGGCTGCCAAGCTTAGTAGGAGGCCAAGTCCGTGTAGTTTGGGGGCAGTGAATCAGGAACGCACAAATATATAATTCAGCTGAAAAATGACTTTGGTATTGGCGTGGGAATGTTTTACTTTTTATTTTTCATTTTACCATGGTGAGGTGTACATTAGCTTGCATGTCTCAGGGATTAATGTTGCCTTTCATTTAAAGAAATCAAAGCTGCATCAAGATGGACAAGATGAAGCAAACGTTTCACTTACTCTTCCTGATATCGCTGATATACTTATTAAATGTCTCAGTTGGGAAACAATGCAAAACAGCTGAAGTATCGATTCCGGGCAGAGCTCTCATGGGTTACACGTTTAAATCTTTGGTTGTGCGGGCGCCGTTTGAATGACAAGTACTTTGTGAGAACACATTTCATTGTCAGAGCTACAACCTTTTGTTACCGGGAAAAATTTGTGAATTGAACAACAGAACTAAGGAGGCAAGACCTCGAAACTTTGTCACGGATGGAAATCGATTTTACGTGAGGAGCTGGCCTAATAGATTTATAGTTTTGATAAAAGTGGAGTATAGTTTTGTTTGTGCAGGACGTTGTCCCAGGAATTTTAATAAATGAAATTAGAAAAAAGCCAAATAGGTATTCAAATCAAAATTACGCTGTGGTTGTGGGAAAGTCTCACAGAACTTCTACTGAATAATTCTTACAATCTCCTTGAGATTATTGTTTTTGTAAAAAGAAAGTCGTTTTTTTTCAAGTTGACGAAATATAAAACAAAGATTTACACGACTAAAGCTGATTTAAAGATATTTGTTTGACGCGTTTCCATTTCGCCATTATTTCAAAGTTCCTCTTTGCACCATTCCTGAATTGTCTGCTGAGTCCTGAATGGAGATCGTCTCCAGCGAAGAAGACAAGGTTGTCAGCGGTTTGTACTGGCTTAATTTCAGAGAGCTGGGAATAATACAGGTAAATTCTCTCTCCGTCTGCAGAGAAATCGCAGTGATTTTTTAAATTGGTTGAGCATTTTTCTTTTTTGAGAAACTTCAACATTGATGCCTGCAAGTAAAATAATGGAGATCCTGTTCATAATGCATTTTCGTGGCACTTCGTAGACAGACATCATCGTAACCCACTACGCCGAAACAATTTAATCTTAGTGTCGCGACAATACGCTCATCCATATCGTTCGTCCGCACGTGCGCATTTGAGCGACTGCTTCGCAACGCTTATCTACATGGGTAGGCAAACTGAAGAAACAGAATAATGGTTTTATTTGAAAATGCTTTGTCAATTCCGGGTTTTGTTTTCATTAAGTCGTCATCAAAGATTTCATTTAGTGGCTTGCAGTTCTTCCCCACTTTACAATGCTAAAGATATTCTGTGAAGTATAAGCGTATTGGACTTCAACTTTTATGACTGAACTATTTTTTTTATATATGAAGATCTGCCCGTATATTCTGATAAATTGGTACTGTCGGGCTTCATGTAACGGCAGCCTGCAGGCTGCTGATGAGGTTCCGGCTCCGTGATCATGATTGGAGGAGGCGGAAATGGATGTGGCAAAAGTGGTTACGGCATAGGAATTGCAACGGCAAAAGAGGCTTCATTAGCAAAAAATGGACGGGCAGAAGATGATTTTGGAAATACCGCATGGGGCTTATCAGAACGGAGTTATTCATTAAACTTGTGGATAAGATGAAGAGAGGAAAAGTATATTTAATTGTATTTTAGAAAGAGATTATTAACTGTTTACAATCTCTCGATTGGAGTCATCATTCAAGGAGCTAATAATGATGTATTCTATTTATTCAGGGCTTTATTCTTTTCATAGTCTATTTTCGTTGACTATCCCCAGGTTTCGAACTGGAAAACTAGCATATATATCACCTTTTTTTTTAACAGTAACTCTTTGCCAAAATAACTCTTATTTCCCTTTCTTGCTGCAATTGAAATAAATCAAGCAAAAGGTTACTCCAGGAGCGGCTGGGCTTGCTCAGGAAAATGCAAAGTACAGTATAATAGACATTGCTGAACGACGGATGGTTTTGCAATAGTTCAATGCAGTGGCCATATGCAAACCACGGATGAGATCAACGCATGTTGTCAGCCTGTGACCGGAGTGGTTAAGAGATAAACTGCTGAGAGGGAGGGTGACTGTTCTAAAGCTTACTATGGAGTAGGATTTTACAACATCAGCAAGCTTTGTTTGAAAAAGGAGATGGACGAACTAAATATGATTTTGTAAATACAGTAATGCTCTACACGCACGGACAAATTATTACACATTTACTCAGCGACTATTCGACATGCGTAACCTGAAACAAAAAAAAAAACAAAATATCTTTTGCTGGGAACACTATGTCCAAAATCATGATTGAAGCCCAACGAAAATCTTGGAGGTTTCCTGCTATGGCTTATACTGTATTAGTTCAAGAGAGAGAAGTAAGCTCGTTGAGTATTCCTTCGCAAATAGCAAGTGTGAAATTGTGATTTCTTGTATCAATCCAGATTTAGAGCTTTCTCTGATTTTTTTTCTTTGATTTAAATATTCGTTGTTTAAAGAAGAATTTGAAAACCATTCCCATTGCGTTTAATGTTTCCCTTACCCTACGGGTTCGTGAAATAAATAATGAGTTGATTAATTTGTAATTTTAGACCCGAAGCATGCTTTTCATAGGAAATTTTTTTTGTACTATTATTACCAAAATGTTTTCTCAAGGTTATGGCTGAAGAATCCTTTTTAAGAGTTTTCGAGGAAAAACACAAATCGATCAGAGGTAGAATTTAATGTTTTGTAGGAGACTTTTTTTTTTTAGAAAACGTGGGCTACCCATTTATTGCATGTAGTGGGAAACCAAGAGTATGGAGCTTGCTAAGTATACCGCAAGTTTAGGTTCTATTGCGTTCTCGTTCATCACTTCCCTTTACGGCTCAAAGTAATCAGACGAGATTGCTCTCAGAAGCGCAGTTTTACAAGTCAGACTCTCATTTTTTCAAATGCATTGTTGACGAAGCCTTTCCTTGGAGAGAGTGCATGAGTAAAAAAATATTATCTGAAAAAGTCTACGTGATAATTTCACGTAGACTTAAGACGTAGAGTTAAGTCAGTTTTGATAAACGAGGATTATTTATGCGAATGAGTGTATTGAGGAAGGAAACAGAAGTGCAGATCAGTTTGACTCAAAACAGCGTACTCCAGAGAGAGATCAATGATATTCCATGATTAATTATTCCAGAAGATATTTAAAACAAAATGCAGAGTACTCGAAGAAAACGAGATGAGACAACACTGAAATTTTCTCAACATAATGTTTCTTTATTTCGGCTCAGTACTGCTATCTTTTTGTAGCTAGTCCATTCAACCTGCGGAGCCTATTCTTATGGAGAAGTAGAGAGCTTCGCAAAATATAGAGATGAGTTAAAATTTGGTGAAAGTAATAACAGGTAGTCCTTCGGCACACAATCTGAGCCCTGTGAAAGCAATTATGTAAATACCGGGGGTAGAAAAACTTGTCAAAATAAAAGAGGGTGTTATTAGTACTCATTCGTTATTTTCTTGGAGCGACTTGACCAACTTGAGCGAGCAGATAGTGTGGGAAATGAAGTATTTTGAAGGGAGGTTAACTTGTGAGTGTTGTAAGTTAGGCGATAAACAAGAGTTTGTCAGTAAATTTGAAGGAAAGACTCCCCAGTTCATTACAAGTAGCGGGAGATTAGCGTGTAATGAAATATTTGCTAACAGCACGGCAGGTGTTGGTGGCATTTGTACAGATCACTTCAGGGCTCAAGCTAACCGGATGAGGTTGCTCTCCGAAGCAAATTGCGCTCTCCGAAGCGCATATTCAAAAGCCAGGTTTCTAGTTCAAGTTTTTAAAATGAAATATTTATGAAGCATTTTCCTCCCAAGAGGTATCTCAGATCATATTAAAAACACGATACAAAATACTCAGAAGATGACTAAATGGAACGGAACTGAAAATGTTCTACATCGATGTTTCTTTGTTTCGGCTCAGTATCGCCAGTATTAGCTTCCAGTTGGACTCCGAGCAGAACTTAGGGGTGAATTTCGAGTTTAACTTCCGGTTCTGTTTCGAGTTTTATCTAGACAATTCCATCTAAATGTAAGTGCGAAAGGATTGCAATCAGTAGGAGCAAATTGATATGATTCTATTATTCTGGTTGATATTTGGTAATTTTTCCTTATATGTTATAGAGTAACACGTACCACCGACTTTGGATTAAGTTTGAGCTCGAGTTGGACTTCGAGTTGGAATTCGAGTTGGACTTCGAGTTTTAATTCACATTCGCTAATTTGTCTGTTCGTCTGTATGTGGTCTACAACTGTAGAAATGGACAGTTTCTTAGTATTCATTCGCAGTGAGAAATTGCGACACACTTTGTAGAGAACCAATATCGTTGCTCTAAAAATTTACGGCTTAAACCAGGAAAGAAAAAAATATTCCCCATGTTACCTCGAATTCACCTGGCTATTTGTAAATATGAACTCATAACGTGGCGTTAAAAATGTATGACAAATGAGATAATCCAAGCTTTTCCCTGTTTCGCGTCACGGTAAAATTCACACTGCTAATATGTCTGCTTTTCTGTGGACAGTTTTCCTCTTTTTCAAAGGTGTATAAGGCTTTATTTCATCGCCTAAATCAGAATTTACTTATTTGGCGTGGGATACTAGATTTATGTCAATTTGCTCTCTACTGATGGCAATCCTTCAGTACTTGCACTTAGATGGAATCAGTTACCTAGGTAAAACACCAAACATAACCAGGAGTTCAATTCGAAGTTCACCTCGAAGTTCCTCTCGGAGTCCAACTCGAAGAACATAATAAAACCTTAACCTGCCGTGTTCAATTTTTACGAGCTTTCCAGTGATTAATAAACCAGTCGAGATTGATAGACGCTTGAAAGTTCCGTTGATATAAGACATTTCCCGACACAGCGTTGTTCAAGTTTGATTTGATTTATGTCAGCGTCCGCCACATCACAAGTACTTTGCATCTTCCTGAGCAAGCCCAGCCCGGCTGCTGAAGGAATCTTTTTCTTAATGTATTTCAATTGCAGCAAGAAAAGGAAAGTAAGGAGTTATTTTTGCAAAAAGTAACTTTTAAGAAAAAAGGTAATATACATGTTTTCCATGTTTGCCAACAGTCAATTTTTGAGTTAGAAACCTGTCGATAATCAACGAAAATAGACTATGAATAGAGTAAAGCCTAGAATAAGTAGAATAGAGCCATTCTTAGCCCCACTCCAGAAGCATTAATTATCATAAAGAATTAATAATCTCTTTCTAAAATACAATTAAATACATTTTTCCTTTCTTCATCTTATCCACAAGTTTAATGAGTAACTCCGTTCAGATGAGCCCCACGGACTATTTCCAAAATCATCTTCAGCCCGTCCATTTTCTGCACTGAATGAAGTCTCTTTTGCCGTTGTAATGCCTTTCCCGTGATGCGTTGTACCACACGCACCTCCGGCTCCTCCAATCATAATCACGGAGCCGCTCCAACCAATCTGACACCAAAAGCCAACCTTATCAGCAGCTTGCAGGCTGCTGTTACATGAAGCCCGCACGAAGCCGTCAGTAATTTGGTACTGTCCATCATATTGCACTTTGCATGTTCCCAAGCACCTTGCATTAGGCCAAATTGTGCCATTTCTGAAATCACCGTAGTTTGTGACTTTAGAACGGAATGAATTAAAAAACCTGATATGCAAGAAACAAACAGTTTTTTTGCCACAAGTCATTTTGTGGTATTGCAATTCACGACCTTTTTTTTCAGTATGCTCCTATTGACGTAGAAGCGACTTTTTGTCTCTGGGTTAATGTTGTTGGTGGCTGTGATCACACTTCAGTGGGCTACGGTGAGGAATTGGAAATAATAGTTAAAAAGTCGAATTACTTAAGTACCTGTAAAGGTAATCTTCAAGATTTATGTATGCAAACATTGTTTCTATACATGTCTCAGCTGCCTCTGAACGAAGCAGCCTGGATAGTCTTAAACTAATGCAAGCTTGTATCCTAATGGGCACTAACTGATTCTTTACTGGCAGAAACGAAAAGATTACATTCTCCTCACGAGGAAAATGAAAGAATCCATTCTTTTAAAAATCAGACTTATGGAAGAGGAAGTTATGAATCTATTTTCATTTTCTCTTCATTACCTTCTCCTTAAAGGTTGTGCTATACGGTACGAGTTACAAAATTGATTTCTCGCGCAACACCGCTCTACCTAAAATCAAACCCCACGTAACATTGTACCGGTAACTAGTTAACTTTTGATTTGGTAACACGTTGTTAAGTTTTTAATCGTTTCAAATACACTTTATACATAAGCCAAAATGAAGAATATCTGCAAGATCAACTTTTACGAAATGCCTGCCAAGAATTCCGATCACCTCTTATATTAAACAAGCAGTAGCCTTGACTTATATTTCATTTAGAGTCTTAAGTTAAAAATGGTCTCGTGCAACATGCCCTTGTTAATGTTGTCGTGGCAAAGTTGTCATGAAAGTTTTCTCGTGTAACACAAACGATAGCAAAACATCGATGATGATGACAAAAAATATGTCAGGTCCGACCTTGTTTCATTTTTCAAAACGATACCTTATTTCATCTCTTTTTTTTTCTTTTTGTTTTCGTTCTTTTTTTATTGTAATTAGCAATTTGGCACCATTAAATTTTGTTTTTTCCTAAGCTTACGACAACGTCGAATGTGGAATAAATAATTAGACGACCAATACAAAGGATAGTTTTTGAGCCGAAGAATGCTTTACATTGGAAGTTTAAGACAACCTCGTTTTAATTTTTACCATTATCAACATTTTTTCACGGTTAAGACAAAAATTCTCACTAAACGTTTTCGATTAGAAAAGCAATGAGAAAATTAGTACTTTACGTGACTGTTTTGTAGCTAATCCATATATCCCGCGGTGTCTATTCTCATAGAGAACCAAAGATCTACGAAAACATACTGATGAGTTAAAAATTGATGATAATATCAACAGGAAGACATTCGGCACACAATGCTCTCAAAATGTATTTTACCATCTTCATCATTTATAATTCGCTATTTTGTTTGAGGGAGCAGATTCATTTAGTGTGGTCATTTATAGAAAGAGAATTTAGCATTTTGAACATGTACGTGTTGTAAGTAACTTTACTTTAAGACGTGGAATTTTTTTCAGAGTCAGGCGATAAACAGGAAATTGTCAGTAATTATTAAGCAGGAGACCAGTGCATAAAAAATATTTGCAAGCAACAGCAGGAGTAGGTTTTACTGCAATCTTCCACAGCTCAAGCTAACGAGAGATTGCTTTCTGATTTGCAGTTTTAAAGGACAGATTTCCAATCTTTTTTTCAAATGAAATGTTGATGAAGCGTTTTCAACGCGAGAGAGCGGAAAAGGTGAGACTAAGGTCTGTTTTTTTAAACAAAGTTTGACCGTTTTTTAACAAAACCACGTCGTAAACAATTCTTAATGTAGCCTAACCTTACATCTGAATATTTATTTTTGTGAACGGTGTTAAAATGACCGTGAGCTAAGAGTGGAAGGACAAGGACATTTACTTAATCAGGCCCACTTATTACATAAAATCATTGTCTGGGGTTAGACTTCGTGTATTTGGCCTGAAAAGTTTACCTTGTAATTCCGCTTTTTTCAATCAGTAACTGCGTTTTGATAAATAGGAAGCATTAATGCGAGTGAATCTATTGGAAAATGTAAATATTTGCAAGCGATACGGCGAGGATAAATGTTTTTGCTTACCTAGATATCACTTCCTTTTACGAGTCAAGCTAAACAGACAAGAGATTGCTTACTGACGCGCAGTTTTAGAAGTCAGGTGTCCAATCTTTCAAAAGCAATGTCGATTAAGAGTTTTACTTCGGAGAAAGCAGAGTAAAAAAGTTACTTAACAAAATTCTACTTTATTCCGGCTAAGTATTTCTATCGTTATTGAAACGTAAATATTTCTTGCCTAAAAAAGCTCACATTAAATATTCCAATGTAAAATGTTTAATGTCTCAGGACAGTCTTCCCTTCCTGTAGTTTTTAACTCGTGGATACGCGGTAGCCTATAAACGAGTTGTTGTGGGCGCTATGGGATATGCAAATTGGCTTGGACTCTTTGTAATTAGTCGTCTTCGAACTCGTGATCTATCCTTCTGAAGAAGTCTGAAGTCATGGCGCCATTGTGATTGCATCGATCGTTACGATGGTTATTGTCTTTACTCGGCTGTTTCGACATTTACTAAATTGAAATGGACTTCGAATGTCTCAGATTAGTGCTATGATTAAAGATCAAATTTGAAGGGTCTTCAAATTTTCCATGCGCTAAACATAATAAGGAGCAATGAGAATCACGAGGAGTTTGTGAGTGACAGAGCAAACTGTTGAGATGGAAATTCCCACGGAAACATGTACCTATGACATATAAAAAATGTTAATTTATATAAATACTACCTTCGTTTCGGGGGTTTTTTTATGGGACGTTTCGCCAGTTACGCCAATTTCAGTCTTTTCGTTAGTGTTGTTTCGTTTTGTTTTTCTATGCAAACGTGACTGTTTTGATGGTAAGAATAAAATATGATCGGTTTCTACAAATCGTTGCCGGGCACGTGACCATCCTTTAGCCGGTGTTGTTTTGATCACTTGACGATCTTTTTCGCTCAGAACACACGACCACTTCCTATTTAAAGGAATGCTTTTCCAATCAATTCCATCCTACCCGTGTAAAAAAATACAAGCACGTGCGTGTAATTTAAAACAAAAGGGAAATTCAAAACTAGGAGAAATTGCGAGTGATCGGCCATTCCTGCTACACGCGGGTTTTTTTGGTGTAACAAGCGTGCGTTTCTCCTAAGTTACAATCACCTTACGCACGTGGGAATGCTGCAATCACGGTATAAGCAGTACAAGGTAGAATGTTTATTATCAACCTAGAGTGATTATGTACGATATTTTGCTTCATCACTCTTAGCCATTACTACTACTTAGATATTAATTCAGAGAAGGGGGGGGGAGGGGGGGTTTAGGGCAGAGGTCCAGCTGCACATACTCAAGTATGCACATACTCAGCAAGTATCCATCACATACTCAAGTACTATAATTTCTATTCTTGCAATGGTTTTACTTTCTATCTTAACACCTTAGTTTAGTGATAGCGACTTTACAAGTATATATCTCTGTAATATTTTATCCACGAGTTGGCCACGGGCGCCCTTTGATTCTGTTACGCTTTGATAAGTAATCGCACTTGAAACGTCGCTTTGCAGGAAAGATACACTGTTTATCGTATTTTCTCTTTACTCTCGGTGTGGGTAGGTTTACTGGCATACATCACCACAATTTGAAAAAAAGAATCTAACATAACGCTGTTACCTTGTTTATTTATGATTTTATTAGCTGTTTAGATGATTGCGTTTTGCTCTACCATCTTTTAACCAGATTTGAGTTCCAGTTTATATACCTTCTCCATCTTATTACATTATTTACATAACAAGCGTGACATATAGAAATTCAAAGTTGAATCAACCTCCGAAATTTCAAGAGATGGGTTTTTTTCCTCTTTGCATGATATCTTGAAAAACCTTCTAGGAATTACTGCATTCAGAAAACTTAAGTGTTCAGATCCATCAATGATTTCTTTTCCGGCGGAAATCAAATAATGTTTGCAAAAGTCAATTTGATTGACAAGCTATAGATTGATTTAGCTAATTGATTTGTTGTATAAGCGTCTCACTTACATGCTAACATGGAGATTTGCTGTTTACTTAAATCAATCGCTGGTGGAACTTGTGGGTTTAGTTATCGAGAAGACCGAAGTTGCCTATCTCAAGTCATTCCCTTGCTTAGTTGTAAAAAAGACAAGTCAGTAGCGGAGTTGCAAGTTTTCAGACCCAGAAAATGAAGTTGATCTTATTTTTCCGGCATCTTCGAGACGCTAAAAAATAACGATGAATTAGATCAGATCTCGGTGTTGGGTGGAGTCGTGTTCTAATAGTAGATGTAGAGTGCTTAAAGAAGTGTTTGGCCAAGGTGAAGGTAGGGTTTTAACTTAAAAGTCGATTCCAAAAGCCATAAGGGAATTGGCAAGTGTGTATCACAGATAGAAGTTAAGACGTGTGGAAAATTCATAAAACCTGGCTCCGGTAAGTAGGCTACTTACCGCCTTGTGCAAAATTACGCGTCCCGTCAGACTTGGGTCTCAATTGGGAATTGGTCAAGAGGCTAGGAAAAATCCAGACAGAGGCGGGGTTTTCTATACTAATGTCTGAACACTTTGTTGACTTCCCGCCGTTTGGCGGGACGCGTAATTATGCACACTGTGGTAAAGGGCCCTTCCGCATTAGCTACTAGACGCTGACAAAACTTGTTTCTCTTCACCAAAAATCACATCAAAATTTTTCCTTGCTAAATTTCAAGTGTGCTGCACGTATCAGCATCTCCCGGGGGACCCCTATACATACCTATACAACATTTAAATTGTCATGACAACAACGTATTTCTGACCACCAATCAGATTATTTGCTTCCCACGCATTGAAAGACGATCTCACTCAACTCGGCAAAAACTCTTCTCATTTCACATTACAAATGAGATTTTTGGTCTCTCTGCTGTGAAAACCACTCCATCGCTTGCTCGTCTAGTTCGGGACACTTGGGAGTGAAACGGCCCATTTTTGCACGTTTTGCAAACATCTTAAGCTTGCCAGAAAGAATAGTCGTCTGGTCTCTTCTCCAGCGTCGCACCATGGACTCGCTAATTCCATAATCTCAAGTGATTTCCGAGCTGTTTTCTACAGCTTCAGCTTCCGCGCTAACTTTGATCTTGAAAGCCATACTACACAAAGAGCGGCGTGCTTTTGGCATAATGAGAAAAATAACAGTGACGAAAGAGATACTCGATTGAAACGTTTGTCAGGTTATAGTAACTGAGGGCATTGTTGTGTTTCTTCAGTCGCGTAATAGTATTTAAATCTTCACTGATTCCCTTTTTTTCTTTTGTATTTATTCTCATTCATTAGGTTTTGTGTTCGGTGAGCCATTTCCCAATTTTTTCCGTGAGGTTCGCTCACTCAAATGGCCGGTTACAATGAAGAATTTCGCTCTTTGGACAACACGAGTCTTTTGGAAGGTCTCTAGCTTTTAGGGCCTCGGCTTATAGGTGAAGAAATACGGTAAGAGGGCGGGGATGCGCGCCGGGAATTTCGAAAACGACGCCTATAAAATTATTAAAGCTACCTGAGTCTTATCCGTATGGGAGTAGTAACAATTTATGTCTACCCTTAAAATGTACCAATTCAAACACAAAAACTTAAAAAATCCTAAAAATAAAAACTCTTTTATCGACGTACTCTAGAGCCGGAAGTCAGATCATAAAATGGTCCTTTTAATGCTTATTTCAGTTAATTTTTCGAATGAAAAACACTCTAAAAGGTATCAGCTAGGTCTCTGGAAGTTCACTTAAGTTTGAGAGACCATGAAAGTTACCAGATCGCTGATTTTGACCCCTTAAAGGTACGACAAGCATCCTTACCCATTTCCGATCGCCTCCCCCTTCCCCTCCCCCGTCAGCACCTAAAAACAAAAAATGTGATTTGTCAATGTTACTTCGTCAAATTTACGCGAACTGATTCATTAATTATAAAAACTTTTAGGCACTGATCTGTCAGATTTTTATGCTTGACAAAATCTGTCCTGCTTCGAGGGAGGACGGCTATACTTTTAAAGTTTTGTTCGTCTGTCGGAAATGAGACTAAAGAATCTGCTATGTTCCGAAACTTCACGTTTTATTTTATAAAATCAACTTAATCTCCCGCTCTCTCTCACCGTTCTCTTTCCCACGCTCTGGTCTCTCTCATTTAAATATATAATATGATCCTATTGTTCAATCATCTGTCACTTATCGCAAAAAATCAACCGGAAATCAATTAACGCTGAATAATCTCTCACAGTCTTGACATTATTTAGTAGATTAAAATAACTGTACGTTTGTATTTGTTAAACAGACTATTTAAGTGCATCCAGAACTCGAGCCAAAGATCTTGCGATATCTGCTGTTCAAGCTTTTCTTTATTTTCAAAGAGGCATCAAAATTATTTTATGTCAAAGCTGCAGGAAACTGCTTGCGTGTCACCCTTTATTCAAGGTGTCCGACATGGTAGGACTGAAGATGGCACCTCGCTTTGATAGAAATCCTTTTGTTGTTGCTTTTTACTCCCTGAAATTATTACTTGAAATTTGCTCGGTAATTAATTAAAAAAAAATGTGAGTAATACCAGGAGCCCATCATTCGGAGCCTCCATACGAATTGTACCCTTGGGTCAACCCTGACCCGTATGTTTTTATTTTTAGAACTAAGATATGTGGGGGGAGTTCTTTAATTTCCCGCGAAAACACGCTGACGTTTGCATAACACCTTAAAAAATGGCGGGAGGTTGCCTGATAGATATCAGAACTTTCGTCGGATAAACTTTCCGCTCATTTCGCCGTTATTGAGATCCTTTCGTGCGGCCTGCATGTGACGTAAACAATAGACGACCACAGCTCTCTTATGATTGGCTATCATGGAATCACCCGCGAAAAACCTCGTGGGAGGTGCATCTAAAAATAAAAAGATACGCGACAAGGTTGACTCAGAGGGTGAGAAATGACAAATATTTACCTCCTTTTCTGTACCTTTCTATGCTTCCCCCCCTCTTAAAGAGGATTCAAACAGATATGAGTGTGGTACCGCGTTCACATTATACAGGTACAAAAGGTCGTCCAGAATGAGTGTTTCGTTCTGCAATGAAAATTCCCATAAACTAATTCAGAAATGACTCGTTTCGTATAAATTCGGTGGCGGCAAGTAAGCAGACCGTGTATATTTTATAGTCACTAGCAAGTAAATTTTGCCGGACTTTGAGTTCGTCTCAGGATAGAAATATATAAATACACAAGGAAATTTTTTTACTTTGTAACCGTCCTTTTGTCTTTTAAAAGCTAGAAATTCAGTAGACTCTGTCATATCGGTCATCGTTAAAACTGTCTTCTTTTATGCTACTTTTCGACACAGGAAAAGTATTTCGGCCAAAAATACTCACCAAAAAATAAATAATCCTTTGCCAGCTTCAATAACGACAGGGGATTAAGTTTAGATGATAAAACAACGGATTATGTTGATATAATTACCGGAGGTCAAGTATATTCGTTATAGGAGGTCACACAACTCGGGTAATATTCACGGTTAAAATTTGCATATTTGAGTGGTCGAACGAAAATAATTAATTCTCGAAAACTAAAATATATTTTCACAAAAAAACTACACTAAAATTATTAGGACATATTGGGCTACAAAACATGAATGTAGGAGTGAAAACGAATTTTGGGTGACTTGCCAAAATATTACAGATTTGTTCGATGGATGCCGACATCCTCTCTTAAATTAAACATTTTACGCGACAAACATTGCAATAATTATTGCGACATATACTTTCAAACGGAGTGCGCCTGACGAAAAATATTTTGCTATCTAAGGACAGTATTCCCTCTTCCTGTAGTTCTTCTGTTACTGTTTGACAGGTAATGGAACCTGCGGGAAAGATTTCTTTAATCTTCTCCTTACAGGTGGTGTTTAGGTGTAATGAAAACAAAAGCAGAAAAATTTTGATCAACGTTAAAACGACAGGCTTTTAACTTCTCTTATTTCCCTACTTTAAAGGCAATAATTGCAAATGAAATGTAAAATGTTCAAATGTAAGCTGAACTCAGCAAAATTGTAAAAGATTATATTCACATTAATGATGGAACACAACCAAAGAATTGTTGCTATTTATCTACATATATTTCTTTTTGTTATCGGATTTTCGGTTTTTGCTGTTAAAACATGAAAGCGGTTCTTAAGCTAGAGATTGGTGTTTTAAGATATTGAATTACAGTCACCATTTGAGCAGCATATTTATTTCAATTTGCGGTTAGGTGGAAGAAATACTTAGAAAAACAAATTTTAGAAGCAATGAAATGCTCGAATGTCAGCTTTAAAACTCTTTATGGAGACCAATCTACATTAACAACTCAGAGAATGAAACCAAATTATCTTAATGAAAAAATAAGTCATGTGCTGTTGTTTCATCTGTTAAAAAGGTGTTGTAAATAACGTTAATTTAAGATGTGGACTTTTCCTCATAACCTTAGGCAATAAACAGGAAGTTGTTAGTAATTCTGAAAGAAAGACTCCCCCATTCATTTTAAGAAGCAGGAGACCAGTGCAGGATAAATATCGGAAAAGAACACGGCAGGTTAATATTTTTATTGCATGCTTATATATCACTTGCTTTCACGGCTCAAACTTACAAAAATAGATTGCTTTCTGACGTGAAGTTTTGAAAGACAGGTTTCCAAATGTTTCAAATAAAATGTTGAGGAAGCGTTTTCCTGGCGAGAGAGCAGAATGAAACATTATGATCAACGTTTAAGTAATAGTTTCTGGTGTCCAACTTTTAAACATCTGTTATTTCCTTAACTTGTAGAAAAAAAATGTAATATGAAATGCTTAAATGTATGCTAAGCTCCGCGGAATTCTCACTGAAGATGGACGACAGCCCAAAAATTGTTCCTATTTACCTATATAATGGTTTTCATGTATTTATTTTTATTACCGTATTTGTGGTTAATTGCTGTCAAAGCATGGAAAAGAAAGAAGGTGGTTCTTAATTTGGAGATTCGTGTCTTAAGATATTGAATAACAGTAAAATTAGGCAAACAAGTTAATTCAATTTGGTTGCTTAGTATAATGAATGAGATAAACTGATTTTCATTTTATCAACTTGGAGAAGGAACCAGAGCATTCCTTTCTGTATTCTTACTTTTATAAGTGTACTATTATAACTTCCTTCGTACTTATGCCTATACAACTAAGAAGTTTTGATGTTCTTGTCCAACTTTACTCAACAAAAAAAATTATGTAATGTGATATATTTTCTGTTTGTCTACGCAACAACGTCAAAAGCAGCGCAATTAGCTTAAACAACGCTTGTCTACTTAAACCTGTTCGAAATACATCTTTTCAGCCATGTTTTAAACACCAGCTTGTCGATACTCAAGACCTAATTCATATCTGATAACCAAAGAGCGCGCATAGCAAAAGAAAGAAGCAGTTCTTCTGGGGAGAAGACATTTATTACTGGTAAGCCTGTTTTTTTTAGTAGTTCGTCGGTAAAACCTTTTGGCTTTAACGAAATGTAAATTCATGTTATTTAAAGCAGCAGATTCAAGTGTTTGTCAAATTCTACTCACACTCCATTTAATTTATCTTATTTATGAAGGGTTAAGCTCTAAGAAATTGTTTTTTGGCATTGACGGGAGTAAGCTAGAATTAGGATTATGTATGTATATTGTTACGCTTACGTCGACAAGCGTGCTCTTGATAATTCCCTGGATTTAGAGGACGATAACTCTTTTGGTTTTTATGTTAGTTTTTGTTTCCTTCTTTAAGTACCTTTCATGGACGGTTAGTTTCGTCTAGAGGGACCTTACCTTGTGAGTACCTTTGATCGTAGAATTGATTTCATACTTTTAGCGAGTGGCTGGATGCGTCACCTGTCTCTCAAGGCGGCAAACCTCAACCTCAACCGAGCCAACCCCCTTTTAAATAGAAACTAAAATAATTCACCTTCTGTGTTTTGGTTCTCAGACCACGCAAATGTCATAATTTCATGTTGTTCTTTTTCAAAGGGTAAGAAATAACAACGCAGGAGCTGGGGTATTGTTCTGTGAAGTAGATCTTTTATTTGGTTAGGTCAACGGTGCGATCTCCCGAAGGTCTTTTATTAGTCTCAACTTGGAAAAGGATTGTTTTATATGGCTTTAAGCAACTGTTGGCGCCCGCCGGATTTTTCGCAAACAATAAATAATCTTTGAAAAGTCTCAGCGACTTAGCAAAATTTTCCATCCGTCCAATCTACTAGTACTCTTATCGCCATTAGGTGTCGTCGAGCCAATGAGTGGAGCAAGATGGCCCTTACTCTGCTAGTGCTGATTGTTGTAAGTCCAACATTCTTAGATGCAAGTTCTCAACATAGCAGCGCAAAAGGAGAGGTGTCGATCTTGGGTATGATGCTGCAAGGACACATCTTCAAGAATATCACAAAAGCGGCTTTCGGTGATGTGTGTTTACGGGAATGTTACCAAGACATCAGATGCCAGAGTTTTAACTACGTCTTTACCGAAGACATTTGCGAATTGAGCAACCGTACTAAGGAAGCCAGACCAGAAGATTTTGTACCAAACTTTGAGCGATATTATTTCAGAAAAGACATGAAGAGAGGTGAGACCTTAATGTTAAGTTAGAAAAAAGAGAATAAAGAACTTAGAATGTATTATGGAATGATAAGTGATATATGTAAACAAGAAACAATCCGTTGTTTTCCAGTGCCTCTCGGGTCCGTTCCAGAACTTCCGGCTGAAACGTGTAAAGAGATTAAAACAAGTGAAGGAGGGCAAGCGGTCAGTGCGAGATACTGGATTTTCTCCATCATACCTGAAAAGATTGTATTCGCTTACTGCGACATGAAAACAGAAGGTACCTTAATTCATCACGAAAATCGATGTTTAAGTTTTTTGCCTTTATCCTCTCAGAGAAAACTCCACATTAAAAAATGTAGACAATCATTACTGGCCCTAAGATCATTTCAGTTTGGAATGTAAAATGCGATTGAGCTATAAATATTTACACAAACAATTGCCTGTTGTGCAGCATTTGCATGGTTTGTCATCAATACTTCTGCCGTATCGTTGCCAAGGCCTTTGTACACTGATATGTGTAGTTTTGAATTGTGTTGTTCCAACAAATTTGAACATCCTTCCACGAATCGTGTTACGATATAACCAAGGACGCCTAGGTGTTGAAAAATAATGCCAGCGATACTGAACAGGTCTCATGTTACTTCTTCCTATGTTTCCTTTTGGAGTTACAAGCAGCAATAATCATCATTCGGAACTCTACTACTGACTATTTAATGTTTTTTCAGATGTTGACGAATGCAGTTCTTCCATCCCCATTTGTGATCCAAAGGCCAACTGTCAGAATACGGAAGGCTCATTTCATTGTCAGTGTGTGACTGGATTCTCTGGTGATGGGAGATCTTGCACCGGTAAAGTTATTTTTCAAGGCAGACTTGGTGGTTGCATGGTAAACACAGAGGTTTGGGCCCTAATCGTGTAAGCTTGTTATGTTCTTGAAAAAGGTTCTTTACTTTCCGTTACTTTCCGTTACTTTTCAACAAGAAAGGGGCAGTAAATAGGTAGTAGAAAATTTTCAGAGAATCGAATCGACAAAAGATTTGAGGATGTGTAGGAGGGAGAGTGGGGGGGGGATATTTAAATTGTGTTATTCCAGGTGTTAAAAAATAGTACTACCGATAGTGAACAGGTCTCTCACATAACTTCTCCCTGTGTTTCCTTTTAGAGTTACAAGCAGTAAAAGTCATCAGTCGGAGCTGCACTACTGACTTTTTGATTTCTTTGTAGATGTTGACGAATGCAGCTCTTCCATACCCGTCTGTGATCCAAATGCCAATTGTCAGAACACTGAAGGCTCATTTCACTGTCAGTGTGTGAGTGGATTCTCTGGTGATGGGAAATCTTGCACAGGTAAGTTTATTTTTAGCATCTTAATAGCAACATCCATCCTAAAAAGAGTGGTTTGATATAACCATATGTGTCCTAATTTCTTTTTTGTTGGTTAACATGTAATACCAAGCAGCATGACCAGGTAGTCTGCCACTCATAGCCCTTAAGCTTAGCTTCAAAGAGTAATTTGCTTGTGGAGTTCTCGCTCTGTTTCCT
This sequence comes from Pocillopora damicornis, assembly GCF_964200805.1. Lineage (NCBI taxonomy): Eukaryota > Metazoa > Cnidaria > Anthozoa > Scleractinia > Pocilloporidae > Pocillopora > Pocillopora damicornis. The sequence goes on from NC_142670.1 coordinate 19,934,045, forward strand.
TTTAGAATTATGGGCGGAAAGAATCATCAATCAGAGCTCCACTTCTGACTATTTGGTTTATTTGCAGATGTTGACGAATGCAGTTCTTCCATCTTTGACTGTGATCCAAAGGCCAATTGTCAGAACACAGAAGGCTCATATCTTTGTCAGTGTTTGACTGGATTCTTTGGTGACGGGAAATCTTGCTCCGGTAAGGATATTGTTGAGAGTTAGGGTGATAACTTGATGAACGCCGAGGTTTTGGCCTTAGTCTTATAAGTGTGTTATGTTTTGGATATAGACACTTTAATTTTTGGTCCCTTTCTTGAGATAAGGGGACACAAATAGTTACCAGTACACTGTTAGGAAATAAAATTAAAAAGAGATTGACGGAGGGTGGAAATAAAACAAAATAAGAGTCAGCGAAAGTGAGACTTTTCTCCCTTTGTTATAAACGGTTGTAAATACGTTTTTTTCTGTTTATTCTTATCATTTAACATATTAACATGAACAATCTACTTGATTAGTTTGGGCACAAAGCAACTCAACCAACTGGGTGCGAATCAACTAAGCCGGGTACAAAGCGACTGGGCTTTGAATGAAACGTCCCTGGTATAAGAAGGCTGGTAACGGGTTAAAATATAACACAAACCAGCAGAATCAGGTCATTTGTCAGTTATCCCTCTCAACCTTGCCCTTAAGGAGTGATTAATTTATTATCAGAAAACTTAAAGTTTCATGAAAGTATGTATTGTTTTTAGTATGCTGTCGACTATTAGCTATTGCTGAAGTGTTTTAGAGATGCATTTTACTTTGGCATTAAAAACTTATCTTAGTTGTTAAGTTTTGAATGATGTTGTTCCAAAAAATTTGAACATCTTTTTACGAAAGGTGTTTCGATGTCACAAAGTGTACGCAGGTGTTGAAAAATAACACCATCGATATTGAACAGGAGTCTTGTCACTTCTCCCTGTTTCCTTTTTTTTTAGTTACAAACAGTAATAAACATCAATAGGAGCTCCACTACTGACTATTTAATCTCTTTACAGATGTTGACGAATGCAGTTCTTCCACCCCCGTCTGTGATCCAAAGGCCAATTGTCAGAATACGGAAGGCACATTTTATTGTCAGTGTGTGAGTGGATTCTCTGGTGATGGGAAATCTTGCACCGGTAAGTTTATTTTTTAAGGCAGACTTGGTGGTTACATGGTAAACACAGATGTTTGGGCCTTACTCATGTAAGTGTGTTATGTTTTTGAAGTAGATTCTTTACCCTCCGATCCCTCTATACAGGAAGCAATAAATAGGTAGTGGTGTAGTTTTAGAAAATTGAATCATGAAGAGACTTAAGGAGGATGTGTAGGATGGAGGAAGGAGGGGATTTGGAACTTTGTTATTCAAGGAATATACATATCCATCTTAGTAAGAGTGGTTTAATATAACCATATGTGTTCTAGTTTCTTTTTTGCCGATTAACATATAAGCTCCAACAAATTTAAGCATCCTTTCACGAAAAGCACCAATAACACCACCAAAACGCAAAATAACACCACCGATATTGAACAGGTCTCATGTCACTTCTCCCTACGTTTCCTTTTAATGTTACAAGCAGTAAAAATCATCAACCGGAGTTCCACCACTGACTACTTGTCTTCTTTGTAGATGTTGACGAATGCAGCTCTTCCATACCCGTCTGTGATCCAAATGCCAATTGTCAGAATACTGAAGGCTCATTTCACTGTCAGTGTGTGAGTGGATTCTCTGGTGATGGGAAATCTTGCACAGGTAAGGTTATTTAAGGAACATTTGGTGGCCAAGTATATGATGCAATGGTTTCGATCCTAGCCCAGTTAATCTATTGTGTTATGGTGGCACTCTAGCCAAGATGAAGAAATAAGTAGAGTTGAAAAAAACTTGTAAGGAAATGAGATGAGACTGGATTTTCTGCTGACGGGAAATCTTGCTCCGGTAAGGATATTCTTGAGAGATAGGGTGGTAACTTGATGAACGCCGAGGTTTTGGCCTTAGTCTTGTGAGTGTGCTGTATTTTGGGGCTAGACACTTTACTCTTTGGTCCCTCTCTTGAGATAATGAGAACACAAATAGTTACCAGCGCACTCTTAGAAAATAGAATAAAAAAGAGACTGAAGGAAGGTAGAAATAAAACAAAATAAGAGCCAGCGAAAGTGACACTTTTATCCCTTCGTTATAAACGGTTGTAAATTCGTTTATTTAAAAAAATATATAAAAACAATAAAATAAAAGTAATACTTCATAAGTAATAAAATATAAAACAAAAAAAGAGCCAGCGAAAGTGAGACTTTTATCTCTTTGTTATAGACGGTTGTAAATTCGTTTATTTCTGTTTATTCTTATCGTTTAACATATAAGCATGAACAATCTACTTGATTAGTTTGGGTACAAAGTGACTCAACCAACTGAGTGCGAATCGACAAAGCCAGGTACAAAGTGACTGGGTACGAAACGCCCCAACCAGCATAACCAGGTCACTTGTCACATATCCCTTTCAGCCCTACCTTCAAGAAGTGACTTATTTGTTATCAGAAAACTTGCAGTTTAATGAAAGTATATATTGTTTTTAGTATGCTGTCGGTTATTAGGTATAGACGAAGTATTTCAGACATGCACTTTACTTTGGCATTGAAAGTTTTGAATGGTGTTGTTCCAACAAATTTGAACACCCTTTCACGAAATGTGTTGCGATGTAACAAAGTGCGCCCATATGTTGAAAAAGAACATCGCCGATATTGAACAGGTCTCTTGTCACTTCTACCTGTGTTTCCTTTTAGAGTTACAAGCAGTAAAAGTCATCAATCGGAGCTCCACTACTGACTGTTTAATTTCTTTGCAGATGTTGACGAATGCAGCTCTTCCGCCCCCGTCTGTGATCCAAAGGCCAATTGTCAGAATGCGAAAGGCACATTTCATTGTCAGTGTGTGACTGGATTCTCTGGTGATGGGAAATCTTGTATCGGTAAGGCTATTTTTTAAGGCAGTTTTGGTGGTTGCATGGTACGTAATGCATGTAAGTGTGTTATGTTTTTGAAGTAGATTCCTTACTCTCCGATTCCTCTCTAAGGGAACCAATAAATAGGTAGAAGTGCAGTTTTAGAAAATCGAATCATTAAGAGACTTAAGGAGGATGTGTAGGATGGAGATTTCGAACTTTGTTATTCAAGGAATATTAACATCCATCCAAGAAAGAGTGGTTGGATATAACCATATGCGTCCGTATTTCTTTGTAGTTGGTTAACATATAACACCAACCAGCATGAACAGGTAGTCTGTTACTCAAATCCCTTAAGCTTAGCTTCAAAGAGTAATTTTCTTGCGGAGTTCTCGCTCTGTTTCCTTTTAGAGTTAAGGGCGGAAAGAATCAATTTCAGAAAATCGAATTAACAAGAGATTTAAGGGTGTATAGGAGGGAGAGTTGAGGGGGGAAAATTTTAAATTGTGTTATTCCAGGTGTTGAAAAATAGTACCACCGATATTTAACAGGTCTCTTGTCACTTCTTCCTATGCTTCCTTTTAGAGTTACAAGCAGTAAAAGTCATTAATCGGAGTTCCACTACTGTCCATTTGATTTTTGTAGATGTTGACGAATGCAGCTCTTCCATACCCGTCTGTGATCCAAATGCCAATTGTCAGAATACTGAAGGCTCATTTCACTGTCAGTGTGTGAGTGGATTCTCTGGTGATGGGAAATCTTGCACAGGTAAGGCTATTTAAGGCACATTTGGTTGCCAGGTAGATGATGCAATGGTCTCAATCCTAGGCCAGTTAATATATTGTGTTATAGTGGCACTCTTTAGCTAAGAAGAAGAAATAGGTATAGTTGAAGAAAACTTCTAAGGAAATTAGATGAATTGCTAGGAGGTTATTTCTGATTGACTAAAAACCCATCTAAGAGGGCTTATAATCCTATTATAGCACACCTGTTCGTTATTGCTTTGATTTTTTAGTATCCAGTTGAAGGATCCTTCTTCCTTTATATCCTTACGCTTCCTCCTCTTGTCTTCTACATTATTTTTGGGTAGGGAAGACCTATTGCCGCGACATTCTGCTTCTCAGTTTATTTTAATCGGTACAATCTCTGAACACTGTAAGCGACCTCAGCTCGTGTTATAAAATTATTGAAAACGACGTAAGTGCAGTTAAAAACAGCAGCAACTACAAAAACAACAGCAAGAAAACTTCTAAACTGCTAAAGGGGCTCGTTTTGGCGAAATGTCCTTATTTCTCTCACACTGTATGTATTTTGGAATTTTGATATTTTAATATATTTTCAACCAAGTCTTCTCCATGGTTACTTCTTTCATTGCTTCTCGGTGATAAATTTTACTTTTTGCCAATGTTATTTGTTATTGCTCTCCTCGAACGTAGCAGGCAGGTTTTTTCTCATCTACCACCAGGGGAGAATTGACAATAAGATCTTGGGAGTTAAAGGGTTAAGCATGATTTCCACAGCACTCCCGAGACCGTTCCTCGGATGATTTAAAGCCTAATTTAAATGATTCAAGCACAGCTGAGGCCAGTTTGATCTCAGGTACCTCCAATACTTAGTCAGTACTATGTTGATCACACAGCCACTAATGAGGACGCTCCTATCCGTTTAATGGGCGGTGGAGCAAACTACGGCCGTGTAGAGGTTTATCACAACGGGAAGTGGGGCACAGTGTGTGATGATCACTGGACAATTAACGAAGCCAATGTGGTTTGTCGTCAGCTCGGCTTCTCTAGTGCATCTCAGGCTAGTTGTTGCGCTAAATATGGTCAGGGTTCTGACCCAGTCTGGATGGATGATGTCTACTGCCAAGGGGGAGAGGCAATGTTATCTCGATGTAGGTTCCCTGGCTGGGAAAAACATAACTGTGCACATAGTGAGGATGCCAGTGTGGCGTGCAATAACTAGACTGGTCGCAAAGAAAAAAAAATTTCCACAAAACAATTTTTTTTGTAACAAGTTATTTCGTGGCATTGATCTCACGACCTGATTGTAGCATTGTCATATTGACACGTTGCTAGTTTTTGATCTCGGTTCAAAAATTAGCAACGCAAGATGACGAATATTTGCAAGATCAACAATCATGCTTGGAGGCAAACAGTACTTGTCAATTACTTCCGAACCAGCCAATTAGCACGTGCGAGAGGCACTGTTTACGTATTTGGTACACTCGTCACAATGAGATAATTACCGAATACAACATATTAAAATATTTTAGGGCAATTAAGGTTTACCAATAATTTCGGTAATCATTATCCGTGGCGTATTTTGAACAATCATCTCATTTTTCTATAGGTGTTTAAACACATTAGCGACACCGCTGTAGACGTACATCTTTTTTTTCCGCCTTTTATGGAATTTTTTTGGCACGTGCACCCGAAAAAAAAATGGAAAAACAAAGCCATTCTAGTTATTCTGCGGAGCATATTTCGTATAAGACCTAAGGATCGAAAGCAAAAAAAAAAAAAGATGATATGAAAGATAGAAATGATGATGATAATAATTATCATAGTGTTTAACAAACAAGAGCTTGTTAAACATGAGAGCCTTAGGAGGCTTAAATTTGGCAAGACTGTCTCTAAAAATAATCTCGTGTAACGTAGCGTTAGTAGTAGTTTTCGCAGCAAATTTGCGATAAAAGGTGTATTGTGTAAGAGCAGTATTGGTAGAAGGTTCGGTACAGGCAACGCTATTATTTGATTTACGTAATGATAAGTAAGTCTCCAAGAGGACTCAGCGCTGGAAATAGCGAGATGATACATTTAGATAGACGAATTTAATAAGCAACAAGGAGGGGTTGCCATAGACCTCCTAATGGTAACATGATCAGCAATCTTTTGTGTTCATGAAAATTAGCCTTATTATTCTTGCCTTTGAATGAAAACTTAATAATTTGTACACATGTAACTGGAGCTAGAATGGTTAATTCACATTAATGTAAGTGAATGACAGTTAGTTTTGCCATCTATGGAAGTCAAATGTATTTGATAGCAGCAAGTCTAAGGCCTTGTGCCGTTAGGGGACTTTTTTCAGAGCGTGTATTCAATCATGACCAATTTGTATACCTTTGATAGTAATAGAATATAATTGCTGTACATGTTGGTGTTACAATGAAAAAAAAATTAAATATGACTTTGGACCATTTTTTGCGTAATTCCATATTTGAAATACATAGCTTTTTCTTGGCAGACACGTTTATGCGGGGTGATGCACGAGAAACTTAACAAGCCTTGTGCTTATAAGGCGATACTACTGTAAAACGTAATACTATCGAAGCATTTGAAAATATATAGTACAAGTTATTAAACGTGTAGGTTTTGAAATGAAAAATTTTTTTATTTTTCGTCTAGGTGGGCCTATTCAATCATACTCAAATTGCATATCACTGGTAGTAATAAGGCATTGCTATTAGGCAAGAGTTATTTTTGACACTATAATAAAAATACCGTCTTCACAGACCTCTGGAATTATAGTAATTAGCTGACCAACGAGAAGAATTAAATCACAGACTTGTCTAAGGATATGATACGTTGCGGCGTAGCATACGTAACAACGGGGTTTTCCACGTAATGAGCCAATCATGGCCAGAAATTCCGAATCGCGCATGCGCAATAGACCGCAAGACTTAGAGTCTTAGAAGAGTCTAAAAACTCGCTGAAGAATACAAAGCTTAGTATGGGATTCATTTAAAACCAGTTAATAAAATTCGTATCATGGACGTAACCCCGCCATCCCAATGTCAGTTTGAATGATACTCATCAGTACTTTCATTACAGAATTACAGTGTTTTGGTAAATGAAACAGTCGTTGCGGTTTTTTCCGTTATAACTTACAACGTTTTATTCCCATTACAATACGGAAAATGGCGTCTATCTTAGTAAATATCATTTCCCGAATCTTAACTCAGCCGAAATCCCTTACTGGTATCGATCCATCCCAATCAAATTGTTTAAGTTCAAAGATGTCATTCCACGTTTACGGCAAAAAGAACTTTGCAAACCCTAAAAATATTGCTGCTTTTTTTTTTGCCTACTTTCAGCAAAAATGAACGCATCTACGAACAGTAATCTTCCTTCGATCGCGCTGAAATAACAGTATTGAACGTCTCTCTTCCTCGCACTAAATGCTGTGCAAAAACGATCGCTATTTTAATACCTACGGCTCAATGACAGATAAAAGACTGGTAACTACAGGGGGTGATCACGAGGCTGGGGGCTCGGTATAAGATGCCCTTTTGGAGAAATTTAAGAATTTTTTGTTTTGGTTTCGCGCGGGAAAAAAAATCAAAACAATAATGAAAAATGTCTGATCGTCACCCGGTCCGTGACCCCCTCATATATATTTGCGGTCCACCAGAAGCTCAGTTAAAATATGTGACAAAACAAAGTGAAGGTGGTAATGAAGTCCTATTCTGGCTGGCGGTCAAGAATGCCGCACTAATGCAATGGCACAAATTGAAAAAAGACACCCCAGGCCTTGCATACATTGACATGCTAAATGGAATCATCCCTGGCCATGCGTTTAAGATCAGTTGAGAGAGTGATCGAATTGAAGGCCGACTTTCAAACCGCTTCAATCACAAATCAGACTCTGAACAGAAAAGGAAATTGTAAAAACAGAAAGGGGCATGAGGAAAAATTGCGTAAGCTGGTTATTTTGAAAAATGATGTGACCTCGGTAGAGAAGTAGGGAGCAGATCTGCATGCCATTCAGTCAAAACTTGAAAAAGCAGAGAAAGAAATATGTATCTGGAGAGCAAAATATCAAAATCTTGAGGAATGAAAAGGAGAAACTGGTTAAAGATTTCAGAGATTAGAATAGAATATGTCAGAGAAAAGGAAAGTTTAAGAAAACTGAACGGTGAAAATCAACAACTTACTAAGTACATTGACAGGTAACAGAATTAAAAGCCTGGGGATTCACAGAGGAACTGAAATTCGAGACCTCAAAACCAAAAAATCACACACAGAAAATTAAAAGAACTAAAGACTCGAGCACAGAAGGCACTTAATCTTGTTGAAATATTTGGACTGGATTTATAGCTTTTGAAACTGAACACACATACACACTTTATTGATTTCCAATTAAATTTTACAGAAAAGGGCATGCCCGCAACTAGCAAAGACTAATCTAGGCGGGCCATGCCTCAATAGCCGAATTGCAAAAAAAGACCCCAGAAATTAACTGATAAAAGAGAAGGGAAAGAGACAGTATTGAATAACAACAAGAAAAACCGTTACATTGACCTAATTTAAAATATAAAAGGTACAGCTACTGTTTATAAAAATAGTCAGGATAGATCAGGAGAATTATTACCAGGAATTTACATTTTGTATAATCTCAGATAAATCTATATTAGAGTCTTGTGAACCTAATATTGCATTCCACACTTTTAATCCTATTCGAGAGTAGGAATTCGCTTGAACGGATAGCCTAGAAGGTTTGGTATAGAAGTTATTAGAGGCAGAAGAACGTGTACTGTAAGAATGAACATTAGATATATCTTGAAATAGATCTTGAATATTGGATGAAGCTGTTCTGTTTCGAACGTCAAACATCAAATTAGCAATAGATTCATAATAAACTAATTTTAGCGGTAAGATATGAACGTCAACAAATAAAGGAATTGCATGCTCATTATGATCAGAAAAGTAGATAAAGCGAAGAGCTCATTTCTGCAACTTTAGGAGCTTTTCAAGGTAAGATTTACAAGCCTGACCCCATGCTGTCAGACCGTATGTTAAGTAAGGAGCTATAAGAGCTTGGTATATATTTAAGAGGGTATGCGTTGGCGGAAAGTGTCGTAATTTTGCGATTGATCGTACGGTTCTGCTTACTTTAATGATTATATGGTCAATATGGTGTTTCCAAGACAAATTTTTATCAATTAAAATCCCGAGATATATGACATAACCTCTATGCTTTAGAGCCACCTTCTTGTTTTGTTTGTTATCAAATATCACGATTTTAGGTTGATAGGAAAGTTTCCTTTGGGCAGGGCAAAACATGACGAAGTTACTTTTTTTAATATTCAAGGTCAATTTGTTTGCAGTTCACCAATCATATGCTTTGTTAAGCTCTTGATTTACGCAGAGTTCCAACGATTTCAGATTTTTATCAGCAAAGGATATTTGTGTCATCCGCAAAAAGGTAAAACTAAGCTTATCTGATGATTCCTGTATGTCATTGATATATTAAAAAAAAAGCAGTGGGCCTAGAACAGAACCCTGAGGCACTCCACAGGTAGAATCTAACCTTTCAGAAATATGAGGACCCATTTTAGTTGTTTGAGTTCGCCCCTGCAAGTAGGAAGAAAACCAGATGTTTAAAACTTAAAGACCCTAACAGTACTGATAGCTTTTCTATAGACTTCTCAACTACAAATCCTCCCAATCCACAGCAAGAACATGGTAGTGTGGCATCCCCGAAATCAAAATATGGCAAAAAAAGCCTGTGCTGATTTCGACTGAATTCATCAAAAAATATATATCACAAGCGATCACGTGCGAAGACAGGAACTACGACTAAACACTTATCGTTTCATTTCTTTCACGTCTTTCGACGAGCCTTTCGACAAACCTTTCGACTTCCGTACTTGATTACTTTCTTTGGCTGGTCAAAGTCGGCATCCGCGAATGAGATGCCATTTAACATAGAGAGGTACTCTTTCGAAGGTTTCTCGCGCGACGCTATGGACTAATCACACGCTAGCTTTCTGGAGAGGCTGTCATATGCACTGGCGCATAACAGAAATAAGCACCACCCACTTTGGTTCGGAGCTTCTGGCTATGGGTGGAATAAACGCTCTCTGTTTCGTTTTAATAACAAGAACTCCGCTCACCTTTGTATCGCGCTGAGCTCAAGGAAAGAGTAAAAGATGTATTTACATTGATGATGGAACACGGCCAAGAAATTATTGCTATTTATCTCTATAAGGATTTACATATATCTCTTTTTGTTATCGTATTTTCGGTTTATTGCTGTTAAAACTAAGGGTGGTTCTTAAGTTGGAGATTGATGTTTTAAGTTTTATTACAGTCACCATCTGAGCAGCACATTTATTTTAATTTGCGGTTAGGTGGAAGAAATGATTAAAAAACAAATTGTAGAAGGAATGATAAGGAAGAAGAGGTAACGCTCGAAACGTCAGCTTTAAAACTCTTTATGGAGACCAATTTATATTAAAAAACCAATAAATAAAACCAGACTATCTTAACGACAAAAATAAGTCAAGTTTGCTTTTGTTTCATCTTATAAAAAAGTGTTGTAAATAACGTTATTTAAGAAGTGGACTTTGCCTCATAACCTCAGGCTTCAAATTTTGAAGAAGTGTTTTCCTCGCGAGAGAGCAGAAAGAAAAGTTATTATCAATGTTAAAGTGATAGTTCCTGGTGTCCAACTTTTAAACATCTCTTATTTCCTTAACTTACACAAAACAAATGCAATATGAGAAGTTTAAATGTATGCTAAGCTCAGCAAAACACTAAAGGTGATATTCTCCCGAAAGATGGACCACAGCTCAAAAGTTTTCCTATTTATCGATATACTGGTCTTCACGTATTTACTTTTATTATAGTATTTGTGGTTCATATATCCACATGGAGAAGGAACCAGAGCATTCCTCTTCGGATTCATACTATTATATTTACTGTTTGGCTGCGCAACATCGTCAAAAACTGCATAAATAGCTTAAGCAACGCTTGTTTACCCAAACCCGTTTGAAATACAACTTTTAGACTAGCTTGTCGGTGCTCAAGACATAATTCATATCTGGTAAGAGCGCGTAGCAAAAGAAAGAAGCAGTTCTTCTGTTGAGAAGACATTTGTCTCTGGTGAGCCTGTTTTTGCAGTAGTTCGTTAGTAAAACCTTTCGGCTTAAACGGAATGTAAATTCATGCTATTTAAAGAAATCGCTTTAGATGTTTGTCAAATTTTACTCACACTCTATTTAATTTATCTTATTTAAAATCAATGTTTTGAAAGAGGGTTACTGAGCTCTGGGTGAACTTTTTTTTTTGGCATCGACGGGAGTAAGCTAGAATAAGGATGTTATATGCATATTGTTCCACTTACGTCGACATTGGAAACGATAATTGTTTTGGTTTTTTTTTTTTTTATTTTTTGTTTCCTTCTTTAAGTACCCTTCGGGGAGGGTTAAATTCGTTTAGAGGGACCTTACGGTGTGAGTACCGTAACGCCGAGAAAGATGTGGTTTAATCTTAGAATTAATTTTATACTTTTAGCGAATGGCTAGATCCGTCAACCGTCTATCAAGATGGCAAATCTCAACTTCAGCATAATGCATGGAAATATTGTTCACTATCAAAATAATAGTGGAAATTATATTAATTCACCCTCGGTGTTTTGTTTCTCAGACCACGCAAATGTCGTAATTTCACATAGTTGTTTTTCAGAGGGCTAAGAAATGTACAAAGCTAAAAACACACATGCAGAGATATTGTTCTGTGAAGTAGATCTTTTGTTTGGCCACGTCATCGTTGCGGTTTCCTGAGGGTCGTTTATTCATCTCAACATGGGAGAGGATTGTTTCATATGGCTGTAGACAACTATTGACGCCCCCTAAATTTTTCGCAAACAATGAATAATGTCTTCTCTCAGTAAGTCTTAGCTACCTGGCAAATTTTTCCATTAGCCGAATCTACTGATACTTTTATCGCCATCAGGGGTCATCAAGCTGCTGAGTGAAGCAAGATGGCCCTCACTCTGCTACTGCTACTGGTTGTAAGTCCAACATTCTTAGATGCAAATTCTCAACACAGCAACGCCAAAGGAGAGGTGTCGATCCTGGGTATGATGCTGCAAGGACACATCTTAAATGATCTCGGTGATGTGTGTTTACGGGAATGTTTCCAAGATATCATATGCCAAAGTTGCAACTACGTCTTCACCGAAGACATTTGCGAGTTGAGCAACCGTTCTAAGGAAGCCAGAGAAGAGGATTTTGTACTAAAAAAGACACGAAGAGAGGTAATATCTTAATGCTAAAAGAAGAAAAGAGAAAATGAAGAATTAAGAATAATTATATTATGGAATGATAAGTGATATAATTGAACAAGAAACAATCGGTTGTATTTCAGTGCCTCTCGGGTCCGTTTCAGAACCTCCGGCTGAAACGTGTAAAGAGATTAAGACAAGTGAAGGAGGGTAAGCCGACAGTGCCAGATTCTGGGTTTACTCCATTATACCTGAAAGGTTGTATTCGCTTACTGAAATAATTTCACTTTTGAATGTAAAACGTGATTGAGTGAAAAACATTTACATAAACAATTGCTTGAAAAATAGCATTTGCATTATTTGTCCTTAAGTACTTTTCCCGTATTGTCGCCAAGGCCTTTATGCACTGAAGTGTGTAGTTTTGAATTGTGCTGTTCCAACAAATTTGAACATCCTTCCACGAAATTGTTTCGATATAACCAAGTGCGCCCAAGTGTTGAAAAATAACACCACAGATATTGGACAGGTCTCTTGTCACTTCTCCCTTTTAACCTCTTCTGTAAAGAGTATTTGGTGTTAAAGATTTTGGTATGTTTCCTTTTAGAGTTACAGGCAGCAAAAATTATCAATCGGAGTTCCATTACTGACTATTTGATTTATTTGCAGACGTTGACGAATGCAGTTCTTCCGTCCACGTCTGTGATCCAAATGCCAATGGGAAACCTTGGGCGAGTCAGATTTTTTTGTAAGGCAGACTTGGTGGTTACCTAGTGAACGCACAGGTTCGAGCCTTGTTCATGTAAGTATGATATGTTTTTGAAGTAGATTTTTTTACTTTCCGTTAGCTTTCTGCAGGAAAAGGGCAATAATTAGCTAGAGGTACTTCTTTAGAAAATCGAATTAACAAAAGATTCAAGGAGAATTTGTGGAATGGAAGGGAAGGGGGATTTTGAATTTCGTTATTTAAGAAATATTAACATTCATTTTAGAAAGAATTCTTCGATATAACCATATGCGTCCTAATTTGTTTGTGATTGGTTAACATAAAACACCAACCAGCATGACCAGGTCATCTGTCACTTATCCCTCTTAACCTTAGCTTTCAAGAATAAAATTGATTGGCAATTCGCTTCTAATGAATGGTGATAGGTCAGTCGAGTTTTCAGAGCCTTTTCAAAACAGGTCACTTCAGCAATTTTTAGCGACCTTTTGGCCTTACATATCGATGGAAAATACAAACACTAGCTATTTAACTCAAACTCTCCTTCACTTGATGACGCCTTGTTTGAGTCTGCTGGCATATTTTGTAAACTCCGTCCGTATTAAAAAAAAAAAAGGCGACATTACCACTGCACCACACGGATTGTCGTGCTTGTCGGTTTACAAATTTAACAATATAAATAAATAATGCCTCGAATACTAGCAGAACAGACAGACACGGTGAGAACACAGTTTACCCTCAATGAAGTAGCCATTTGCTTTGCAACGTACAGGTTCGCTCTTACTATTTTAAAAGGTTGTGCTTGCTACCTTCAAAAATTAATGCCCGATTTCAAGAGCAGAGGACTTTGCTCGTTCGGCTCGTGTTTTGCAAGCTGTTTTACGAAAATGAGGAATTTAAAAATGAAGCAAAAAATTCAAGTAACTATAGTTTTAAATGATGGACAACAAGTCGAGATATTCCTTTACGTTTGGTGAATTAGTTGCACTGAATACTAAGTATCGTATATCGGCCGGGCGTATCGGTGAGCTAAAAAGCCTTTAATCTTAGGACGTTCTTCTTGTACAAATCGAAAGCGAATTTAACTTTAAGAGCGTGTTGTAAAATTGGCACGGTCACTATGTTCTAATTATAGTGCAAAGTTGCGAGCAAGATCCTAACACGTTCCTTTGTTTCTACCGTGCGACGCAAGACAATGGCTGCGAAGTTAATGAGGCAAGTAACTTACACGCAGCTAACGTGTTAAAAGCTCGTTCTTTTGTTTTAACGTGCTAGTGTACCGTCTGCGTGCGTTCACCTTATTCCCTGAAATCCCATGGAGGGTCACATTTACAATGAGGCTTTTGAAAACAAAACTAAAAACATAGATTTGCCAAGATACTTTAACAAAATTTGAATCATGTTGAATGAAAGAATGCGAGAACAAAGGTGATAATATTTATTCAAAACAGAAAATATTACTGTGAATGTAGGAAATAACGAATGTAGGAAATTGGAAGCAACAGATAAAGAATAACAGATGGGAAAAAAAAACCGAAAAGAAAAATTACATTGAAGCTTTTTAAAACAAGAAAAAACAATTCTGCGGAAAAAATCTAATAGAATTTGAATTATGGTAAATGAAAAGAGTACGAGAACAAAAGTGATAACGTTTGTTCAAAACAAAAATATAACTGAGAATGTAGGAAATAATGTATGTGGGAAAGCGGAGGCAATAGAAAGAGATAGCAGATGGAAAAAGACAGGAAAAAAACACCATAACCTACTGTAAGTTTTCAGCAAAACAATATACTATGAGTTTCCCTGAGACGGAAAGTAAACATATCCCTCTTTTACCTACGCAGCGCGATTTTAATCAGCGGATTGTTATCAAATATTACTCTAGCATTTGGCCGGGTTTTGAAGACATGGACCTTTGGCTCTATATGTTTTTCATCCCTCTGGTTTTTAACCTTGAACTAAATTTATCCTGCATGGATGGTAAGATTACTTTCTTGCTTTAAGAAAGTAGATTTATCTTGTTTCTGTCTCTATTAGCAAATCATCCTCAACAGTTCACTAAAACCAAAATATAACATTTCAAAGGCTAAAAATTGAAGGCTAAATTAATGAAGAAGCTTCAAACTACTCGCAAAATTTACATGCTTTGTCATCTTTTCGCCTTTTTTGTTGTTTTTAAGGGAAAATTCTGCTTTTGATCATTTAATTTGTCCTTCTAAGAAATTTCTGGCGATGAGAGTACTACACTCGTCACTGCGGTAACTCGGTTTACCAAATTTTCGTTACAAGAAAATGTCCAACAGACTTCTTGCAATGTCTTTCAAAAGACATGAGTTTCGCAGTATAAAAAGTAGGCTAAACATAATCAAGGAATAACAAAATCTTACATAACCAGCTGAAATAACTTAATTGCATTAGTTATTTAACCGAACTTCCATCGCAATAATTTTTTTCGCGTCATCAGTCGTCTTGATTAAAACTCGGCATTTGAATAATTTCTTCCGTATTTGTAGGACTTCGCTTTGTTCTGAGGTATGCACAAAATGGAGCTAACGAGTCAATTTTTCAGATTAGAGAAATAAACCCCAAAATATTTTTACAGTATAGATAAAGAAAAAACTTCAAGTATGAAATAAATATAATATTGAATAAGCAGGACAGGACAGGAAATCTTCGTAGTCGAAAAGTAGGTAGGATGTTTCGCGATTATTATTGTAAAATTACTGATCATTGAGTTTAAATTCAATTTCATTTTTCAATTTTTAAGAAAGGTCTTAAACTTTCAGAGAGTTTTCTGGCACTTTCTGTAAAATTGTTATTGAAACTCTATGTTCCTAACAAACAAATTATAATTGAAAATTGAGCATAAATATAATTTGAAGGCGGCAATGCGACGCGACCACAGAAGCCATATGGAGAGTCTGTGTCGGTCTGTCTTTACCTTTATTCTCATGTTGATATTTTCCAGACAGACCCCTTGCTTTATTTGCAACCGCGCTAGCGTGCACGGTCAGTTTATATACAAATGCACAAAACACAAAATCTAGCCTTAAAAATAGCATTTTAAGCTCTTCCTTTTTGATGAGGATGAAAACAAACACTATGGTAAAACCGTAACAAATTTTAATTATGCGTTTTAGTTACTTTTCAAGCGAACCATGCGGTAGAAAAGCTCAAGCTCAAAGAGACTCGTGAAGAGTCGGAACTGTCGGTACTATTGTAACCACCATTTAACCGTTGAAAATTTGAACACGTTATAAGGAATAGTATGGGGAACGAAATATGGTCGATTTACAACGATAAATATTTCGAAATATGAATATTTTACATGTAAAATCAATAAAATTTACTCATGCCCCGTGTATCCGTTATAGTTTCTGGCGATTTCTACTGTTTTAAAACGGTTTTTGGAGGTAAAATATTCCAACGAGCTAACTAAATCGAAAAAGCGATTGATATCACATGATGCAAACACTTTTTCCAATACCTGTTACACCTCGGTATGTAGTTATTGCCATAGATAATCCAGACAAATATCGGAATCATCCATATGCGTATTCTCATACTTAGCAACGTCTAAAACTCTCAAAGGGATAGAACTAAAGCAATTTTATGTTTTATTGGTTTTTCTTTTTAGATCAATGCCGTATCTTAGCATTTCCATCGACTCTGTTCTTCGTAGGAGAACGTCTAATTAACCACACCATGGCAAACATCAGTGTGATTGACAGGGAACTGTGTGAATATCATTGCTACCTGCTCCATAACTGTGTTAGTGTTAACTTTTATTTTGGACAAAATGGAGGAGAAGCACACAACTGTGAACTAAATAACTCAACGAGTAAAGAACACGAGAAGGATCTGGTGAAAGCAGCGAGCTACGTATACCACGGGACGAATGTACGAGCTATTGTCAATGTCAATTCTTTGGCGTTTAGCATTGGATTAGAGCTGAAGGCATATTTTTTATAATTGGATTATGTCCAAACCATGTATTATTTCTACCAAGTGCTATAAAGGACGGTGCCATTTAAGTATCTCTTATAGACTTAATCCGAAACAATACTTAATAACTACTCACTTGAGTGGAAATGGCTGGTGGTGGCGGAGTGGCAAAGTAAATATCCAACTCTAGCCACCGACACGGAGGTGAATAGCTGTTTTAGTGCATGCTAAAACAGCGGGATAATAGACAGAAATATGGTTTCAGCTTATTTATTCCTGCATGATTACTACTTTCGGGCGCAAATCCCACGCAAATTGCTAAGAGGTGAATAGCAAAGGATATTTGGAGTTTGAATAACCAATCCGAGTGCACCTTAAACACCATCTACTTATATAGTGAAGTTTGTTGTGGTTCCTGAAGGACGCTCGAGGCCATTCAGAAGAGCACTTCATTTTCCACGATCTTTTGCATATGTTGTCACCCAAGAGAAAATAGAAATCCCATGCTAATTCATTTTGTTTGATTCATGCTAGAGAAACCTCATGAAATTAGTCCTCGAAGTTTATCTCTAATACGGGCCCTCATTTCGATTACAGTAACAGGCTATTTTTTCCGTTTTTCTTGAAGAATTTTTGTGCGCAATCACCATGCAAGAACTACGGAACCTGTCAGTCGGGTTTTACAAAACAACGGTATCGATGTTTATGTCCTAAAGGATACATCGGCCACGATTGTGAAACAGGTAAGTCCAAAAAATAAAAGATAATTTGATTTTATCAATGGAGTTGATAATGTAAATTGGTTGCCTTCTTCTTATTAAACATATTAACATGAATAATCAACTTTATTAGTATGGGTACAAAACGACTCAACAAATTTGGTGCGAATCGACCAAGCCGGGTACAAAGCGACTGGGTACGAAACGCCCTTGGTATAAAAAGACTGGTAACGGTTAAAATATAACACCACCCATATAACCAGGTCATCTTTCCCTTATCCCTGTTGACCTAAGTTTCAAAGAGTAATTTGCTTGCGTTGTTTTTGCCATCTTTCCTTTGAGAGTTATGGGAAATGAGAATTGTCGATCGTTGTTCCACTGTTGACTAGTTGGTTTCGGCCCTAGTCTTATCAGTGTGTTAAGCTTTTGGGCCGGACATTTTTCTCTTCGGTACCCTTCTCTGTCAGGAAATAGAATTTTAAACAAGATATAAAACATGTCTAATTTCTTGAACGGAGGGAGACTTCAGGGACCTTCAGGGTGTTGCTGGTGAAAAAGTTAGTTGGCTTTACAGTGCTGTGCAAAAGTAATGCAAACGGTTATCGTCGTTTATCGCGCTTGGTTCTTCCGATGTACCGCCGATATATCGGCGATATATCGTTCATTCTCTTGACACCTTAAGAACGATAAATCGACGAGATATCGGAGCTTTCCTGCAATATCTCGTTCCGACGATAAATCGTTGCAACGATACATCGTTCCGGCGATATATCGCTAAAACGATATCGTGCAGAACATCATTACAATATATCGCTTCAGTGAAATATCGTACCAGCGATTTATCGCTTAATCAGGAATGACTCATTGCGATATATCGTTCTAGCGATATATCGCCTTAGGGAGTTTTCTCATGGCGTGAAATGCTTGTCTACCATATCTCGTTCAAGCGAAATAATTATAAGTTATTTCAGATTCCTCCCCCATTTTTTTTGGTACATGTAAGTTTTTAATGTTATTTTAGTGCGTCAGCAAAGCTAACATTCAATGACAGCGTAGTCAATAGGTACATGTAATTATACTGAATGCAGCCAGTTTAAAATGGGGCTTTATTTGAAGCTCGTTGCAGCATTGTGAAAGGGGGTAGGCCATGAGGGAAATATTTAGATTTAATATTCGAAAAAAGAATTGTCGTTATTTTATAAAACAAATTATTTTATTAAAGTATTGTTCACTACGCCTTTGGATGAATTTTGTAAATCAAGATCAGTTTAGTTTGGGCGCTTTTCTTTTTCATTTTTTCGCAAATGCTAGCAGCGTTTTCCGATGCTAACTTTGCACGTATCCCACATGCGGCTCATTTCATCAGTGCTGCGGCACTGGTAAGAGTAGGCCTTGATCCCCTCAGCTGAAAAAAAGAAAAGAAAAAACAAAGCATTAATTGTCGCAGCGTAAGGGGGGAGGGTTTCTTACTAGTACAACATACAAATCATAAAAGCAAAACAAAACAAAACAACATGAAAACAATTTGGTCGGAGAACATTATACATTTCATCGAAGTAAGATAACAAACTTTCATGAGTATACCTTTTTATAGCTATGTCCGATCGAGACACTTCAGAATACTGACTTCGGCTTCACTTTACTTGAACGAATTTTTCTTTCAATGATTTTTTTTCCATTTTGGTTCTATGTGCGATCATGAAAACTGTTTATGTTAAATGAATTAAGCTTTCTTCTCTTATATAACAATCGAAGCCCATAGATGAATCGAGATTTTTATCAGATGATTGGTTCCTAATTGGTGTTTTGTTCTCCATAACAATAGAGGCGTAGGCTTCATGAGGGCTTTTGATGTTTAAATTAACTACACGCGAAAGGATTTGAACAAAAGGCGTGATAAAGCGACTTTGATGGAGTTAATGGAACCGCGGGCTAATTTCAGTCCTTTGATTGTTATGTGAGTAGTCGGGTAATTTGAAAGTGTTAAAATTCTTGTTTTTGAGTTTAATGAAATATGCACACACGCTTTATTTTTTGTGGCACTTGCTAAGAATAAGCAAGGAAACAAGGAATATCAATGCCTGATTCTGTTAGCCGTTAGTTAACCATAATGTTTTCTGTGGAAGTGTGAGGTTCAACTAAAACAAAGTTTTTGTCTCAGTTTTGGTCTCACGCACGCAAAAAAAGTAAACGTATTGATGGTATGAAGGCTATGCATGAGTAGTCTATTGTTTATTGTTTAAGAGAGTGGGTCATAAAAGTGCCAATATTATTGTTTGTCTGTTTGTTAAATTTATCAACAATCCTAAGGTTTTGTAAGCGTCAAATAATAGGGTACATAAAAGGCAAATCTTACGGTGTATGTCGTGCAAAGATTGTTTCATTCATAAGATATCAAGATTATTGTTTCTTTTTAGTGTAAAAAAGGCATGTAGTTACACTTTAGTCATTTTAATAACCACTGTTAATTTTTTATTGGTCAATGACTTTTGTGAAATTTGTGGCTCCTAAAGGAGCCGTTTGAGTTTGAGTTGTGAAATCGATCTTTAAAATTGCGTTGCTGCTCCTTTTGCCTCCACTACCGCCGGGATGAGTTTCTTAAGCACATGGTCGATGTACTTAGCGCATTTCGCTTCCGTCACCCTCTCAGCCCAAAACGCCTTTATTCCGTCAACCAGTTCTTTTTAAAAAAGAGGATCTCCTAATTTCATCTTTCCACCGCAGTGCAAATATGTGAATTTTCATATATCTAAAATCTTCTTTCACTTGGATGTTTATTTGGACCCAATTCATTGACCAGCTACCAGTTGGCTTGTTAGCTCAATTGGTAGAGCGCTGCACCGGTATCGCAGAGGTCATGGGTTCAAATCCCGTACGGGCCTGAAATTTTTTTCAGGTCCTATTTACAACTACTCGTTTCAGTAGTGTTCTTAGCTGCGAGGATCTCCTAATTTCATCTTTCCACCGCAGTGCAAATACGTGAATTTTCATATATCTAAAATCTTCAGTTATTTTTTGTTTTGCGGCTTCACTTTCGATTCTAAGTAAAATTTCAGTTCGTGCCATAAGTTCCTAGTCTTGACGTATGTTTGAGACCATCATCCTGCATAAATATGTGGTCTGGTAGCGTCTAATTGTTGAATTGTAGAAGGGTTGTCTCCAGAATACGGCAGTACAGTTCTGCATCCATTATACCGACGAATATGCACACTTTTGTAGCTGCCTTCCGGCTGATTCCTGCCCATGCGTGTACTTTAAGTGAATGTTTAGGCTTCTGTTTTCTTTTCAATTGCTCGTCGACGTAAGCCGTAAAACACTGGAACAAAAATTTATATTCCAAATCGGCACCCTTAATCTCCACGGAATCAACGAGCGCTTTTCATTCAACTAATTTATTCCTGTTTTCTCGTCACCATATTCCCACCAATGGCGTAGTTCCACTTTCTACATATAAATCCACACACAACCCACAATTCCTCCAATCGCTCTGACGAAGGGCTAACGCTCGAAACGTCAGCTTTTTTACCCTTTACGGTGGCTAATTTACGTTTTCAACCCAGTTGTTAACACTAAATTACCTGCTATACTCTCCCACCGACGCAGCACCACAGTTTCTTTAGAAACTTACCCCTTTATTCTGGAAGCTTATTCAGCCTTCCTGATCGAGGGCGGTTTTCAGTGGATCCAGTTTCCTGTATTTTGTTGATGATCCTGGTGACACTTGCAAGGCTTCCCTGTAGATTTTCGCGTCTCAAGGCTTTCAATATTTGTACGGGATAAAATACTTCCTTATGGAGACAAGCAATTCTTTCTCTGGTATGTGAAGTAACCTTTGGCATGATTACGCTCAAACTGACTGTCAACGGTAGTGTCCCGCGGGTACATTATACGCAAATACAGGTTGGTTTCCATGGGGATGCAATAACACATCGCAACGCGTTAAAAAAAGTAAGCTTTGCACCCTCCCTCAGTACCGTTTTCACAAGCTGTCTTTTTCTCGCTCTCGCTACTCTCGTTTTTTCGATAGTATCAAAATAAATATAGCCTTTCTTATAATTTAAACAAGCCTTGTTTGCTCTTTATGTAACGCTTCTTATATCAATTTGTTGCGTGACGGAAACAGGCATGCGCAGTAGATTTAGCGGCGTTCACTATTTTAGCTCTCTAGTACGTTGCGTAACGTAGTCTACGTGTGCCTTCCAAAACAACGTAACGAAAAAGGTTCTGTTCTTGTACAAAAGGGAAAAGAGGTATGATTTTACGTTGATTATATGTTTTGTTTAGCCTCTTCTTCGTTGATCGTTTGTGTGAAATACTGATTTCGTCTCAGGTATTGTCGATTTGAGATTGTAATGTTTGCACGAATATTTAGCTCACGCAGAGTTCCGATCTGTTGTGTGAATCTCTTTTTAGTTTCATCGAACGATCCGTTTGTAATGTTAGGTCCATTAAGTGTATTTTTTGTCGTTCTTGTTACAGTTTTTACGTGCTATTTCCTTGCTATTAAAATGATAAACATCAAACGCATCGTCTATTCATCTATTGAACATCTTCAACGTAAACGACAGTTACACTTTACCACGAGTAATCTTTGCTTCTAACAAACACCTGCAGAGTACATTTCCTGGGAGTAACTCCTTTGAAAAAATGCGACCTGCTCTTGTGGGTGTTCGCATGTTCGCTGACGCAGGAACGGCATTGACAAGAGACGAAATTCAGACACGGGCGATGGATGTTTTAAAACTTTTTGACAAAGTGAATCCTGAAAAGGTTTCGAGCAAGAGTCACTTTAACAACGATCTTGGTTTGGACAGTTTGGATGTAGTGGAGATTGTCATGGCACTGGAAGATGAATTTGGTTTTGAAATTTCTGATGAAGAGGCTGAAAAGGTTTTCACTGTAGAAGATGCCGTGGAGTTCATATCCAAGGCACTAGATATACATTAACACGAGCAAGGTACTCAGCCAAGCCCAGCACTCAGATGTAAATGGATTTCACTGTCTACTGAAACTGACTGCTTCTCCTGAGAATTGTCTGTTGTTTTGTTCATTGTTGTGTTTGAAGCAACTTAAAGTAAACCACTTTTTTAATGATAATTTCTATATTACAGTATTCTACCAAATGGAGAGGAGATCGGATGACTATGTGCTTTGTGAAATTACATTGGAGGCTTCCCACCTCTATTGCTTCTCATTTGTTTTAATTTGAGTTGTTTGGTGTTTTATAGGCTCTCAGTTTGATTGGTAAATCAAGTTTTATGTATGCTACTCAGTAAATAAAGTTGAGTCATTTCTTGTCAAAAATAATATATTCTTATGGTTTTAGAACTTTTACAGTAGCTGCTCCCTTTTTATGGAACTCCTTACCTTTAGAAGTCAAGTCTTCGCTCAGTTTGAATATTTTTAAATCTAAACTGAAAACACACCTTTTTAAACGCGCTTTTAATCTAAATTAGATAACTTAATCTTTTGTTTTTATATTTCTAAGTCATACTGTAATACAATGGATGTAAAGCGCTTAGAACGCATGCGAATAAGCGCTATATAAGTGTTAAATGTTGTTAAATGTTATTTTGTGTTATTTTGTGTAGTAGCGAACTTGCTTAACTGATGTGCAGCGAACGTGTGGCAAACTTCGGATCAATATTTGTTTCTGGGCAACCGAGCTCGAAATAGGTGACTCGAGCTCGAAAGCCTATCCGAGCTCGAGTCACAACTCGACTAGAAGGATTCTGAGCAACCGAGCTCGACGTAAGTGACTCGAGCTCGAAAGCCTACCCGAGCTCGAGTCACAACCTTTGTAATCGAGCTCGAATCAAATCGAGCTCGATTTGGTAATCGCGCTCGAATCAAATCGAGCTCGTGTCCGACCGAGCTGAATAATATTTGTTCCTGGGCAACCGAGCTCGATATAGATTTTTCTGACAGGGGGAGGGAGGAGGGGGAAGTGCAGATCATGCTCGATGTAAGGGGAAGAGATAATATTAAAAACTATGGTGAAGAGAAAAATTTAAAAAAATATTTGGTTTTTCCTGTCTCATGTTTTTTCTTAAGTTTAAAACAGCATTTGGACAGAGAACAATTAATTATTGAATGGTTTCCTCATACAACCAGTTGGACGATTCTTTTAAACTTTGTTACTCAATCTAGGTTTGAAACGCAGATTAAGAAGTGAGCACCTGGAACGGTTCTTGCGGTCCTAGTCCTTAAGCTTGCAATCACCAGCTTTTTAGACATCTAGATCTAAAATTTTTACACTATACATTGAATTAAAGCTTGCAACAACCAAATTTTTAATGTTAAACTCTAACCACCAGATTTACACGTAAGATTCACATTGTTCATTTTTACAAGTTACTTAAGTGATTAACGGACTTAAGCAAAAATTTGAGTGAGACGAAAAAAAAAGGGGGGTTTTCTAAAGTTTTAAAGAGTCGAATCGCTAGAGTGGGTTGAGTCTTGTTCCACGGAGGAGTGACCGAGAGGCTGGTATCCAAGGAGCAGCGCATCTACACTTTATTGCAGAAGCTCAAAGACGCGACTGGTTAATAAAGTTTGGGATTAACGGACTTAAGCAAAAATCTGAGTTCGCTGCCACTATAAAAAAATCTCGGGAAGCAGGCGAATGTAAAAATTGAAATGTTAACTATTCGGTATCAGTTTTCTTACGACACCGTTATCGAGCTCATTGTAATGCAGGAACTAGGTAAGAACGCTTCCTTACACTTGTGTATCGCCTATAAATGGGTTCTCTATTCTTTCTTATTTCGTGGCTGCTAAACTACCGAAAATTACGAAACTTCGTGACCAGATGATGACGCAACTTTTTTGGGTCTTAACCTCTCTTCCCCTCAACCCCTTCCCCGTTAATATGAGAATAATCCAGAATATTTAAAAGAGATATGGTAAGGGATGGGACATTCATTTTATTGTTGAAACAGGTGTATGTTAGTGTCTAACAAAATGCTCTCCTCCTTTGACGTTCCCTTTCTACCACATATTTAAAGATAACTTTCAACATGCCATTGTAAAGTGCACATGTTATTTGCAAAATTTATTAAAATTCATAATTGATAAATACGCATGATTACCAGCTGATTAATCATAACCACTAAATACTTAATGGATAAAAGAACATGAACATAATAAGAATACAAACTATTTTAAACACTTGCATTAATTTTTTAACCCTCTAACCTCTAGAAGGGATAAACATGAAACTTCTCCCCAGAATATCCTTACATAATCCAACAAATAGGTAATGAGAATACTCATGTTTATCAGGTAGAAATTGTCATCTTGATCTAATACCCAATTTGCATAAGCTATCTACAAGGAATTGTGTAGCAGCTTGAGGGGACAATTAAGAAACAGTTTTAAAAGATTGAGAGTTAACTTTTAATTTACAACTGCTCTACATCTTTTGAATGTGATACAGCACAACAACAATAATTTATATTTTTCTTTGATCAAAATTTATAAACATGCATGATTACTTAGTGAGTAATTAAAACCACTAAATACTTAATGAATAACAAACATTAACATAATTAAACAACAAACTAGTTTAAAAACTTGCATTCATTTTTTCACCCTTTGACTCCTAGAAGTGATTAACCCTTTAACTCCCAGATTGAATTTTTAATTCTCCTTACTATCAACCATACAATTCTTATGATGTTAGGTCAGAGAATTTAGTATTGATCAACTAATTAACCCAAAATTGATATTCTTCTTTGGTCTTTTCACTTATCTGGTTGATATTGTATTAATATTGTAGGGAGAAATTCTGTCTGGGTCACTCGTGGCATTTAAAAGGTTAACAAGAAACTTCTTCCCATAAAATCCTTATGTTATCCAACAAATAGGTAACAAGAATACTCAAATTTATAAACATGCATGATTACTTACTGAGTAATCATAACCACTAAATACTTAATGAATAACAAACATTCACATAATTAAATTACAAACTAGTTTAACCCTTTAACTCCCAAGATCTGATTGTTAATCCTCCCCTGTAGCTGCTACACATTTCCTTGTGAATTAGTTATGAGAACTTGGTGCTAGATCAAGATAGCAGCTTCTACCTGATAAGTTTTAATATTCTCTTTACCTGTTTGCTGGAGAATGTATGGATATTGTAGGTAGAAGTTTTATGTGAATCACCACCGGGAGTTAAAGGGTTAAAAACTTCCATTAATTTTTTTCACCCTTTAACTTCTATAAGTGATTAACAAGTAACTTCTCCCCATAATATCCTTACATTATCCAACATCTGACTACTTCTTCAACTTCTTCCTTCGGCAGCCAGTTCTTTTTTCCCTTTTTTTCTTTTCCCCTTTGGCATTGATTTCCCTTATTTCTTCTTTTTCTACCTTTTCTCCTTCCTCACCTTCCATGCTGGCATCTTCTCTTCTACATTCTCCATCTTTATCTGCTCTGGCGTCTTTTTTCTCTTCGCTCTTTTGCTTCTTCTTTTCTCTTTCCTTTCCTTTTTTCTTCTTTTTTCCATTCTTCTTTCCTTTTTATAATGGTCTTGGTGGTCTTCATCTGTCAGTAAAAGTGATGATGGTTTAATCCCTTTAACAATCAACTCAGGCATTGGTAATGGATTTTACCACCACGTCATTATTGAGGTGATGCAATAAAGAGCATTTTAAGTCTTCTAAGATAATAATTTTGTTTGCAAGTTTTGCTAGAAAACCTACCATAAACCTCATAAAGACAATTCTTACCCTCGACTGTCGTTTGCAGGATTTCCTGTTTGCCTAGTGGCACATTTCCCTTGAAGCAAACCTGCAAAGAAATGAAGGGAAGGGAAGTATGCTGCACAAAATAGATAACATGGTGATGAATAATTCAGCTTATAAGCAAATTCATCTGTACAGCATACCTCCCTCAAACATTTCCACTAGAGTAGATACCATTTGCATTGTCTTGCATGTTAATGTTAATGTTATTATTAGCCTTTATAACAGTGTTACGCAAGTCAATGCCAATGTGTCATCTTCCATAGGGAATGGTGTATCAAAATTACTCTAGGGGAATTCCCTGCCACTCAAAACAAACATACTTAATAAATCCCTTTCTTCCTAAATTTTCATACCTACCATGCAGCTCATTCAAGTATCTCTGGGAGCACTTGATAATAATTGCGTTGAAGGAATTAATGAAATTCAATAACTAAAAGAGAATTTCCCTGTGAGCCTTTTCCCTGTCAAAGGGGAAAAGTCTGGGCAAACTCTCTGATTGTCTTGTCTCTACAAGAGCCTATTCATTCACCAGAAGGGGGAACATTCTTGCCAATCTTATAGTCAGGAGTGAAACAGTCTTTGTCAGTCTCACCCAGGTGTTACGGCACTAAGGCCTCATCCCTGGTCAAGAGAACAGTCTTGTCCATCTCCCCCAAGTGTCGCGGCACTAAGGCCTCGTCCCTGGTCAGAAGAACAGTCTTGTCAATCTCCCCCAAGTGTCGCGGCACTAAGGCCTCGTCCCTGGTCAGGAGAACAGTCTTGTCAATCTCCCCCAAGTGTCGCGGCACTAAGGCCTCGTCCCTGGTCAGGAGAACAGTCTTGTCCATCTCCCCCAAGTGTCGCGGCACTAGGGCCTCGTCCCTGGTCAGGAGAAGAACAGTCTTGTCAGTCTCCCCCAAGTGTCGTGGCACTAAGGCCTCGTCCCTGGTCAGGAGAACAGTATTGTCAATCTCCCCCAAGTGTCGCGGCACTAAGGCCTCGTCCCTGGTCAAGAGAACAGTATTGTCCATCTCCCCCAAGTGTCGCGGCACTAAGGCCTCGTCCCTGGTCAGGAGAACAGTCTTGTCCATCTCCCCCAAGTGTCGCGGCACTGAGGCCTCGTCCCTGGTCAGGAGAACAGTATTGTCAGTCTCCCCCAAGTGTCGCGGCACAAAGGCCTCATCCCTGGTCAGGAGAAGAACAGTCCAGTCAGTCTCCCCCAAGTGTCGCGGCACTAAGGCCTCGTCCCTGGTCAGGAGAACAGTATTGTCCATCTCCCCCAAGTGTCGCAGCACTAAGGCCTCGTCCCTGGTCAGGAGAACAGTCTTGTCCATCTCCCCCAAGTGTCGCGGCACTAAGGCCTCGTCCCTGGTCAGAAGAACAGTCTTGTCAATCTCCCCCAAGTGTCGCGGCACTAAGGCCTCGTCCCTGGTCAGGAGAACAGTCTTGTCAATCTCCCCCAAGTGTCGCGGCACTAAGGCCTCGTCCCTGGTCAGGAGAACAGTCTTGTCCATCTCCCCCAAGTGTCGCGGCACTAGGGCCTCGTCCCTGGTCAGGAGAAGAACAGTCTTGTCAGTCTCCCCCAAGTGTCGTGGCACTAAGGCCTCGTCCCTGGTCAGGAGAACAGTATTGTCAATCTCCCCCAAGTGTCGCGGCACTAAGGCCTCGTCCCTGGTCAGGAGAACAGTATTGTCCATCTCCCCAAAGTGTCGCGGCACTAAGGCCTCGTCCCTGGTCAGGAGAAGAACAGTCTTGTCAGTCTCCCCCAAGTGTCGTGGCACTAAGGCCTCGTCCCTGGTCAGGAGAACAGTATTGTCAATCTCCCCCAAGTGTCTCGGCACTAAGGCCTCGTCCCTGGTCAGGAGAACAGTCTTGTCCATCTCCCCCAAGTGTCGCGGCACTGAGGCCTCGTCCCTGGTCAGGAGAACAGTATTGTCAGTCTCCCCCAAGTGTCGCGGCACAAAGGCCTCATCCCTGGTCAGGAGAAGAACAGTCCAGTCAGTCTCCCCCAAGTGTCGCGGCACTAAGGCCTCGTCCCTGGTCAGGAGAACAGTATTGTCCATCTCCCCCAAGTGTCGCGGCACCGAGGCCTCGTCCCTGGTCAGGAGAAGAACAGTCCAGTCAGTCTCCCCCAAGTGTCGCGGCACTAAGGCCTCGTCCCTGGTCAGGAGAACAGTCTTGTCCATCTCCCCCAAGTGTCGCGGCACTGAGGCCTCGTCCCTGGTCAGGAGAAGAACGGTCTTGTCAGTCAGCTTAATCTCACTAAAAAGGTTTTTGCTGTTTCGTTGCTAAATTACGCTGTTTTCAGCTTTTTTGTACTGGATAGAAGTTTTAGTCTTTTTTCGGGTAATCACGATGATTGTAACTTTCTCTCACTCCAAAGAATGTTTTTGTCGTTTTTTTGCTAAATTACGCTATTGTCAGGTTTTTTTGCACCGAAATGGTCTTCGCCTGTTTGCAGCTTTGTCACGCTAATTCTGAAAGTGTTTTCCTGTTTTAGTCCAAAATTGCAATGTCCTGACTTTTCTTTGCACTAGAAACGGTTTTGAGCTGTTCGAAGCTAATGAGGTTGTTCTAAATTAAATCTGAAGCACAACAACATTTTTGGTTTACGCTGGTAATGTACGCTCTTTTCAGACATATCTTCCACACATATCTTTCATTTTTCACATATGTTTAGCACACTAGTTAGACACAGACTTCCATGTGTAGTGGAGCTATAATATTCAATACTAGCCTCTTCAAAGGTGAGATTTAAGAAGACAGGTAGGGACTCCAGCACAGCATAGTTTTGGTAAAGTTCCCTCTCGCATAGAAGTACCTCCTCCACCCTGTCCAGTCTCCCTAATGCCACTAGGGAAGCAAATAACCAACACAATTGAATTTGTTAAGTGGTACACATGAAAGAAAGACATTAAGCTTCAGTGGTCTTAAATTCCTTTATGAATACTTTGACTCAACTCTACAACTACAGTGTGCAAAGAAAGTTATGTATGATAGCCCAGGAACAGTGGATTTTCTGATTAGGCTAGTGAATTCTTACTCTCACTTGCCCAATGGATAGGCAGATTTTTTCAAGATTCGTTCAAATCACATCATTTTGGGCCAGTAAAAATCACTCAAGGGCCAGTACCATGCTAGTCATGGCTTGCCCTTCAGGGCAAGTAGTAAAGCCCACTCTCTTTACAATCTGAACTACATGAAAAAAAATGAAGCGTGGCAAACTACTGTAAAACCTGTGTTGAAGCATGCATCCTGTGTATCCAATCTACCTTTACAATTAACGGTACCTTTTCCGAGGTTTTGACGAACAACTCCCACTGGGCTTAAGTCTTCTCGAAGGACACCAACTACATTGAAATGTTTTCCCATTAGAACATTGAATTTGACCATGATTGATGTATTGTACTGTAAATAATTGTCACCATAAAGCCAGTGCAGCAATCAGTGATAGTAAAGATGATATACCAATAAAAATTAAAATATTTATACTAATCCACAAATAAATTCTGGTTAATATGGCACACATATATAATGATGGTACAATTTATCTCCAATCATAATCTTCTCAATTAATCTTAACCAATCAATGGCAAGATATCACAGTTTTTACCTGTTTGAAGGGCATCTGTTCTGACTGAAAGAATAAGTGGGAAGAATGTTAAAATTGTAAATTTTCTTTGAACGTAGAGAATTAAAAACAAATAATGACAACAACCCAGACGAGTGGGTTGTTGTATCAACTGGTAATACCTTGGGGTTGATCATCTGCAAGCCATAACATTTCAGGTAAATCATCATCTGTTGAAATGTATGAACATCAGCACAAATGAAAATTGCAATGGATAGTTTATCAAGGAAACAACTTCAACCATTACAGGTTGTTTAGTTTGATGTGATGTTTCGGTAAGGGATGTTTAAACAAGTTCTTGGTATCAGACCATGAGCATAATAGTTTTCATAAATCATTCATAACCTGGAATATGTTAGACAATTAAATTTAAGAAGCTGCAGCCTCAAAATGATTACACCCACTTACCATCATGCATGGATTGCTGCAGTTGGTCATAATCTCTCATGATAATAAACATAAATATTGTTAAGGTGTATGCTGGATATCACTAATTAAAGAACTGCAATTCAAATCAATTGCGCTTGTATTTCTTCAGTACTGTTATTTTTTTTGTCCTTCGTAGTGTGTATGGAAAAAATATTCCTTACCTCCAATTTCTGAAGTGGATGATGTGGTGTTGGGGTGAGCCAATGGAGGAGCAAAGCTGGGTCGGGATGAATGAGGAGCGGGGTTAGGTTGGGCTAGTGGAGGATTGGGGTTAGGTTGGGTAAGTGGAATAGTGGGGTTGGGTTGGGCTAGTGGAGGGGTGTGGTTAGTTTGGGCTGGTGGATGGGTAGGGTTAGGTTGGGCTGGTGGAGGAGTTGGGTTCGTTGGGGCTAGTGGAGGATTGGAGTTAGGTTGGGAAAGTGGAGTGGCAGGGTTAGGTTGGGCTAGTGGAGGAGTGGGGCTACTTTGGGCCAGTGGAAGGGTGGAGTCAGGTTGGGCTAGTTGGGCTAGTGGAGGGGTGGGGTTAGTTTGGGCTAGTGAAGGAATGGGGTTAGGTTGGGTCGATGAAGGTACTGGAGTTGATACTGTGGATGTCGAGGTATGCGAGGCTGAAATCAAGAATGAGATTCTTGTCACGAGGGGTCAATCACATATTGCAACTGAAGGACATTTTTCTTGACATAATTGTGAATTTCTGACTGATTGCCTTCAACATGGTCGTTGATTGCTTCGATAGTTTACCTAAATAGGAACATGTTTTCTTTGAAAGTTTTAATTTTTTAGACAATGAGAGAGTTTAGAACAGTGCACAAATGTAACTTGCTAAAAATTCACAGCAGCAAGAAAACATCTGTACTGGTTTGCCAAGGGGCGTTTGTCTATTGGTAACCAGTGAAATATTTTGAGAGTTGGGATATAAAATGTAGATGGGTTTCAAACTATATAAGTTGCCAATTTTGAGGATAGATGTCAACAGTAAGGAACTATAACACTTGATGAAAAAAAATTTTTGGAAATGGGGAAGAGACAGCTTCCATGGCATGAAGTGGAGGACATGAGACCAAAAAGGTTCAGCGGAATGAAGAGGACTGAGAAAGAAAGACATCATGCTAATAGTTTTTTGTAATAAAAGTTAAGTCACTTACCTGGATTTGGAAGCCACAGGAAAATTTTCTTTTTCCTTGATCCTCCAAATAATTCCAGTAGCTTCACACCATCTTGGAGGCCAGTCGCAACCTTCGACATGGCATGCCCTCTACAGTATGATGCGAATAACTCTAACCTAGAGTAAGGAAATGTTAGGTATTAGTATCACCAATCATAAAAATTAATTATATTGTAATTTTGAAATGATTTCCCTCATTTTACTGGAAATTTTCTTAAAACATGGCACTTGCAGAAATTACATATAGGTGGCATTTGTTAGAGAAAGGTAAAGACACTAGAACGTACTGTAATCATAGGGGCCAATATTCTTAAAAGACCAGTGTGAATTTACATTTTATCTGGAAGGGTAACAAATGACTGGATAAATTTTTTTTTCCTCCTGGAAAAGTTTGGTTTTCACTCTTCCAACCTCTTCATCAAAGTTTATGATAACAGTATTAAAAAGCAAGTTAAGAATGACTGGTTATTTTCAATGATTGTGCAAGCATTGAAATAGCTGAGTAAGCGCGTCTACTATTTAGCAGAGTACATCCGGCGTTCCAAGGTATCACAGAAGGAAAATTAGCGCATGAGCGGAAATAGCATACAAACTAATGACTTGGGTTACATAATTTACTTTTAAAATTTTTATCATTAAGCGGAAAGGGAGCTTTTAAACGCCTGAACTGTTGACAAGATTAGTTTATTTGACGTTCGTTTTTCATTGAGAACGTGGTCAACACATTGAATTCGAAAAGAGTTTCTGCCAACTGTGCGGTTACACTCCGAACTAGAGCTTTTGAGCGAAGTGTTAGGGAACCTTTTTTTGGGGGACGTTATCTCCAAATTTCATGAAAATACATCGAAAGTCAGCCAAAAATGAAATCTTTAGAGTTTACATCTCAAGCCAAAAGTGATTATGCGAGAAAAAGCGACGTCTCATCAATCCCGCACGTGCCTTCTACTCACAAATTATTTTCTGCTTTGTGTCTACCGAAGTGAATGAGGCACCAAATTATAACTTTAGAGGTTGACAGATTTTTAGTTTTTCTGTTTTATAGACAACCAAACGAAATTTGCGAGAAGACAAAAAGATTTATTAGGTTCATTAGAAATTAGATGGACAAGTAGAGTCCAATTCCACTTGAACAATTTAAATCGACTGAGTTCAATTTTTTGTCGTATGGGAAATGTAGGACAATTATCAGTAAGTATCATCAACTCGACAGAAACTTCATATAGCGAATTTGTCCGAAGTAACTTACACCTTGAAGCGAACTGGTTCAGAAGAAGCGAGTGACAAGAGAAACAAGACTTACCCACCGAGGTCTTTTCCAACTAAAGAAGGAAAAGCGCCGCAAAGAAGATCGCCTATCTGAGAAGCGATGTGGTTTTTTGTAAAGGCAATGTCCATCACCCGCCTGGCATTTATAAGCCGACTCATTTCTGCGTTCACAGGAACAGCAGTCCTCTTCTTTTCCAATAACACCACGGTCCTCTGAAAAGCACGCTTGCTGTAGCTCATAATGTAGCTTTACAGTGAATGTTACTAAAGCAGGAAAACACAATGTAAGGACTGCAGCTGCACGCGCCTTCTGAATCGTTAAAAGAACCCCACCGAACAAGAAAACTGAAGCCCTTTATCGATCGGTTGATCAATAACTAACTATTCATAAACAATTTTCTCACCTTCAAGTTTACACGAATCAACAACGAAACGGTGAAAAAAATCAAATCTTGACGCGGCGGATTTCAGTCATAGAAAAGGCGGATAGAGGACACCCCTAAAACAAAAACACTCGCTTAAATTACGGCAAATGGAGAATGAAATCCAGTGTAAATCTGTTACTAATATGTAAGTTGAGACGACGCGCGATCACACCTATATTCGACAACTCAAAATAAATGATAACGAAGAGACATAATAAATACTGACCAATCTGTATTTTAAGTCCATCTTGGTAGATGTAAAAAAGAAAGGAAACATTTAAGCGTCCTAGCAGTCGTTAATTCCCAAATGATCGCGCACGAAAGCAAACTCCACCACCCCCTCCGAGTGAACGCTAACCACGTCACAGCGGTGACTCCCGAGGTGTGCAAGGGCGTTATACGTATTAATGTGAAATATGTTTCACCAAACCAGAACAAGGCTGGAGCTGTTTCTATTAGTAGTAGTGTTTTATCAGAATTCTTTCAACAAGAATATAACATCAGTATACGGCCTTAGAGCAAGGTCCTGTATTGAATGTTATCCATTAGCTACAGAACAGGAATCTTCTCGCCAATCCACTTCGCTGCGCACAGTGTAATAACGTAATGGATGTAAAAGAAAGAAACGATGACCACGTGGAAGGTTTTCACTGGCGAGCCAACAAGACTTCACTTTAAATATACTATTTAGAACAGAACGGATTGAAGAAGTAACTTTATTAGCTGAAGTGACATCGGAATAGGTGGTCGTTTCAGGGTAAAATATTGCGGCAACAGTATGAGCAAACAATGAGCAAACACCTCGAAACAAGTAAAAATTCGCGGATTCAGTAATACGTGTTAACGCTTACTGGTGATAACTTTCTTATCGTGCGCGTGGAAGAGTGTTTCGATTTTTTCATTTGCAGTCAATCCTTAAAATTGCACAATTTTTTCCACTGATCTAGTTATTGAGTTTATAGTACGCGGGATTGAAATAAATTTACTGGCATTTTCATACAAAAAAGCCACATGGACTGGGAGATGAGAGATCACGCTCTTACAATTAACTAGAAAAAAAAACTCATTTTTCGTGCCTGTGTCTGCTAAACTTTTCCAGAGCGGACGTTCTCCTTTTTCAGGTTTTCGTTGAGCACGCGGCATACCAAAGAGAAAGTGCAATTTTTTTTAATCCAAAAGCTAAATAGGTCCTCCTGGTAAGTATGGCTCATTTCAAACAAATCAAATTCTGATGAATACCACACTAGCAATTTTACTTCGGTAAGCCTGCATTTCTAAAAGAACGTTTCTTTCTTTCTGTCTTTCTTTCTTTGCAAAAACTATTGCCAAATTTTATTTTTCTGTCGACTCAAAGTTGGAGCAAGTAATAATTTCGATGTGGTTAAATAAAAGTAACCATGGCCCTTGGTTTCTATAGCCAAAACAATGGAACAAAAACATGTTCACAACTCCTTCGAAAAGCATCTTGTTGATTTTTTTTTTTTTGTTATCTTTAAATATGTGGTAGAAAGGGAACGTCAAGGAAGGAGAGCATTTGTTAGACACTAACTTACACCTGTTTCAACAATAAAATGAATTTCCCATCTCTTACCATATCTCTTTTAAATATTCTGGATTATTCACATATTAACGGGGGAGGGGTTGAGGGGAAGAGAGGTTAAGACTAAAAAAAATTGCGTCATCATCTGGTCACGAAGTTTCGTAATTTTCGGTAGTTTAGCAGCCACGAAGTAAGAAAGAATAGAAAACCCATTTATGGGGGATACACAAGTGTAAGAAAGCGTTCTTACCTAGTTCCTGTATTACAATGAGCTCGATAAAGGTGTCATAAGAAAACTGATACCAAATAGTTAACATTTCAATTTTTACATTCGCCTACTTCCCGAGATTTTTTATAGTGTCAGCGAACTCAAATATTTGCTTAAGTCCGTTAATCCCAAACTTCATTAACCAGTCGCGTCTTTGAGCTTCTGCAATAAAGTGAAGATGCGCCCTCGGTCAC
Organism: Pocillopora damicornis; assembly: GCF_964200805.1. Classification (NCBI taxonomy): domain Eukaryota; kingdom Metazoa; phylum Cnidaria; class Anthozoa; order Scleractinia; family Pocilloporidae; genus Pocillopora; species Pocillopora damicornis. Next base: position 19,969,043 of record NC_142670.1, read on the forward strand.
TCCTCCGTGGAACAAGACTTGACCCACTCTAGCGATTGGATTCTTTAAAACTTCGTGAAAACCCCTCTTTTTTTTCGTATCAACCTATGAGATACTTTTAACATTTTAGAAGGATTTGAAAGCCTTAAACTTACAACTCTCGTACCAATAGGACACTCACTCACTCATGCCCATTATGCCGTGTGGCACGTAGGGCGGCTACGAAGGATCGCCACGTCTGTCGGTTCCGGGCCAACTTCAGGATGGTACCCCAAGTGGGTAGGAAGAAGCATCTTATTCATCTCCTTTAAGGTTGAGGTTTCCTTGGTATATTTTACTGTTGCGAGAAGAATATTGTGTTCATCGTGGTTCTCTAGTTGTTTTTGTGAAAGGGAGGTGGGGAGGGGTAAGGGTTAGTATCCTCCTCCTTTGAATCTCAATTGAAATGCTTTTCTCTCGTCCACTTTTCCGCCTCTGAATTCATTTTTGTAGCGATTTACGGTTATCCGTGAAATAAAAGCAGTTAGTCTTTGCAACTTATTCAGACCTTTATTGAAAAACACAACATACTTAAAACTTTACAAAAAGTTTATATTCAAAGAAAAACCAATTTGGAGTTTAAGTGAAAAGTATCGTAAAAAAGTACAGCCAACCTCGTTGTTGGAATCCTAATTCTTCAAATATTTTGGGCGAATAATCAACTACTAAAAACCTGGAGTGAGCTATACGTGGCCGTAGATGCCCTGACTGTTATTTTAAATTTTAAATCCTGGTCATTCGGGTGCTGTCCGAAGTCGACGTCCATACTGACAACACCCCCTTCGTCTACAAGCGTTGGACGGGGTGTTTCAACCACTTTCTGCACCCCCTCATCTTTAAGTAATGCTATTCTGAAAAAAAAAATAAAGTAAGGAACTGTTGAATCAGCTCTGATTAATTTTTGAAATATTCCTCAACTTATTAAGCTTGCCACAGCTAAAGTGCAACTGGCTCGTAACGCCATTTAATTTGCTATCAATTATGAAAAAAAAAAAAAAAAAGCCGCTATCGATAGCCAATCGCAGGAGAGAAAAGTACCGCTAACAGACAACATCGAATCTAGATCGTGAAACGGAGTCTTTTTTTGGAAATGGATGAGTTCTATTTTTTACTTACATCAAATGTGGCCTAAGCCTTCACCAACATTGACCTGTCCCTACCTTAAACTGATCGTTAGTGGCATCGATGAGACCAGCTGCTCCAACATAAACTTCTGAGGAGTCGAATTTCTCGCCCAAATGAATCTCAACGTACCTCTTTCTACGTTGAAGAAGGGACTTGCGGCATCTTTGCCATCAGCCAGGTCGGACATTTTAACGGCCCAACGAAAACTCTTTCTTATTTTTAAAACTTTGTGTACTGTTTCATCAGCCTAAAAAAAGTCAGCAAGGTATAAGTCAGTATACAGTCAAATGTCTCCTCAAAACGCTCCGCGTACTCATCGCGCAGAAGCCGCGACACACCCAGGTACCTTTTAATTCCATCTGCGGTAAATTTGAACCTTCCTCCAAGAAAAGAGAGCGAAAAAATAGAGAAAATGGCTATAAATCACCCACTTGCGCCTGCGTTTTTCACTCTTGATAAAAAACTAATTGCCTTAGCTATTTGCCGGCATATGGGTTTTGTAGAAGAGGTTTCAATAAACAAATTAATACTAAAGTTTGTTTTCTGCGGTTTCTATAACCATTATCGAAACCTCTTTGAAAATTAGAAATTTTAGATGCATTTGAGTATGGAAGCTGATCTCCAGGTTGAAAAATCCGATGAAGTATTCGCGAAAATTCAGAGTCAGCATATGGAAAAGTTACTTCCATTTCTCAGGAGGGCTTGTGAAAATTTTCTCTGCCGTACGAGGCTTAGAAGTACCATCAAAACCGATTTTTTTGAAGCAACCTTTGGCCACCCTAAATTTTACGTCGAGAAGCACGGTTGACCGATTTTTAAAACTCCCGCGAGTGTATTAATATATGCAAAACTCCGCCTCTGTAAACAACAACAGAAGTCCTTTTCAATTCAAGAAGTCACCATTTCAAACCCCCCCTTCCCTCTACCCGCCTCCACCACCCCCTCTCCCCTCCCTTATTCTTTTTCTCCTCTCATACTAGGCACATGACTAGAAATCATGTCCTCGCTAGCTTTGAAACAGGAAAAACCAAATATATTTTTGAATTTTTCTTTTCACCATAGTTTTTAATATTATCTCTTCCCCTTAATAGTCTTATATCGAGCATGATCTGCACTTCCCCCTCCCCCCTCATCATGTTTTAAGTTACTTTAAAAAAAATGGACAATTTTAATCTTACATGTAAATCTGGTGGTTAGAGTTTAACATTAAAAATTTGGTTTTTGCAAGCTTTAATTCAATGTATAATGTAAAAATTTTAGATCTAGATGTCTAAAAAGCTGGTGGTTGCAAGCTTAAGGACTAGGACCGCAAGAACCGTTCCAGGTGCTGACTTCTTAATCTGCGTTTAAAATCTAGATTGAGTAACAAAGTTTAAAAGAATCGTCCAACTGGTTGCATGAGGAAACCATTCAATAATTAATTGTTCTCTGTCCAAATGCTGTTTTAAAAAGTAGGATGTTTAGAAGGCGAGAGCTACGAGTTGTCCTGGGAGATATATCTCCTCTGTTTTTAAATAGTCTGGTGCATATGCAGTCATGCAATTTCAATCGGAACAACAAATTTTTCAACATCTCTTGGGCGGCGCTTAAAGTCTTATAAAATGCCAAAAAATAGTTATTAAAGCGGTCGACAAAGCCGGCGCTGTGGTCGTTTGGCAGGCCGACCTCAACAAAAGAGAAGCGTCAACTTTTTTAAACCTATTTTTATGCAAAACTTTAAAAAAATCTCACCTACAGAGAACAAAAACTGTCCAAAGCATTGCGAATGGCCTTCTAGCAAAACAAAAACTGCCACAAATTTAATCATCACAAATCTTCAAACAGTGCACATTTCTTTTTCTCTTTTAACCAAAAAATCACAAACCCAACAACCCTGGTCGACCCATCGTTTAATCCTGCAGTTGCCCCACCACACAGATCTCTACCTATTTATACTCTGGGAAAAGAGAAATCACATGGAGACATATCAGTCTGGCCTAACCTTTTTTTTAACTGAATGTAAAGCTTTGTCTCTGAGCAGATCTATAGGCTTCCTGACCATGAAAAACAAAGTAAGGATATGGGGATGACGACGCTTGAATAACTTAAACTCTGGTGGAAGTTTTGGGTGACAGAACCGCGCGAATGAGCGGCGAAGTAACGGAGAGAATGTGAACGGAATAAACTAACACTCGGCCGCATAAATCTTCCTTGAACGAAAAAAAACATTCAGTCACGCAAGCTATAGACATACAGAAATCTTTTTCAATTCAAGAAGTCATCATTTCAAACCCCCCCTTCCCTCTACCCGCCTCCACCACCCCCCCTTATTCCTTTTCCCCTCCCCCCTTATTCCTTTCCCCACCCCCCCCACCCATACTAGGCACACGGCTGGAAATCATGTCCTCGCTAGCTTTGAAACAGGAAAAACCAAATATTTTTTAAAATTTTTCTCTTCACCATAGTTTTTAATATTATGTCTTCCCCTTGATAGTCTTATATCAAGCATGATCTGCACTTCCCCCTCCTCCCTCCCCCTGCCAGAAAAATCTATATCGAGCTCGGTTGCCCGGGAACAAATATTATTCAGCTCGGTCGGACGCGAGCTCGAATTGATCGAGCGCGATTACCAAATCGAGCTCGATTTGATTCGAGCTCGATTACAAAGGTTGTGACTCGAGCTCGAGTCACTTACGTCGGGCTCGGTTGCTCAGGATCCTTCTAGTCGAGTTGTGACTCGAGCTCGGATAGGCTTTCGAGCTCGAGTCACCTATTTCGAGCTCGGTTGCCCAGAAACAAATATTGATCCGAAGTTTGGGATCACTCACGGTTTCTGGGAAACCACTCGATTTTTAATCGTCACGATTTATGAGTCACTCGATAAACGATTTTCAACGAGACTCGTTTGTTCGAGAGAATCGAAACGAGTGAAAGCGAGGCTCGTTTCACGAAACGAGACTCGTTTGACACAACGAGACTCATTTGACGAAACGAGACTCATTTGACGAAACGAGACTCGTTTGAAGAAACGAGACTCGTTTGACGAAACGAGATTCGTTCGGCAAACGTCGGCTCTCGGCGCATGCGTAGATGTCTAATTTTTTTTTCCCAAGGTTGTTGTAGGGTCGGAAGGTTATCGCTGAGATATTCGTACAATACGTAAAGGTAAGTTCTATTTTCTATGTCTTGGTATGGTAAACGGGTAGGGAAGGCCTTAACCAATATTATTATATGGCTGGTAGCATATATTTCAGCACATAGAAAAAAGCATTGAATATATGTATCGAATAAAGTTCAAGGCTTCCAGGCCCAATGCTAAAGTTACTTCATTCCTCCACAACGAGGGATGGCAGAAATTATAACCATCTCAAAGATATAAATTTTGAAAAATAAAGGTCAAATGTTCCTGAAACTTCATGTGTCATAATGCAAGGAATATTTTATCATACTGTGCTGTTTTAGTTTTTTTCTCTTTAATGAAGACTGTATTCATAGGATATTCGATTTTAAAGACATGAAGGATAATTTCTTTCTTAAAATAAGTTTTTCCTCGTAAACCATCTTTTTATCTCAGGGATATAATCAAAATAAATACAGATTAAAATGAGAAATCTAACTTCGCTACAAAAAATTTTCCAGATTATTACAGAGATGAGATTGCTTCGGTTGGTCTTGGATCACCAATCTTTCTATCACGACGCAGAAAAAAGGATAGTTTTAGAAAGAGAGCTTTGATTTATAAAATGATTTTGTTAGAGTTTTTAAGAAACAAATAATGAGGGGAATATATTTGGTTAATGACCATGATGACCAAAACAAAAATTGTTATTATCTGTAGCATATTTATTATAGCTCAATGATATCTTTGCCTCTGGAAAATGTTGTCAAATATACCAAACAACTAATACAAGTTGGAAAACTTGATATCATTTATTCTCATCATATTTACAAAGAAAACTTTATGACAGGAATGAAAAGAAAACTTAAGGCTAAGTACAAGGCACTGCACAGTCACTAAAGGCTAATTGTTGCTCTCATTTACAAGTTCTACTCTTTCATTAGTTTCTTTGTTGCCTTCTTGCAGAGATGCAATATTTTTCTTCTTTCTTCTCTTCCGTGTCTTCTTCTTTTTCTTCTTTTCTAGTTCTGTGGGTATAGTAAGAAGAAATTGTTGTGGTGAGTTGTTTATAGGGTTTTGCTATTGGTCATCTGGGAGTGGAATTTCCCATTTTGGAATGCTTTGAGCAAATTAGAAAGCTGAAGAAATTCACTAGCCACGACACTTAATAAATTGTGTTTGTCAAATCGTACCCTCACTTAAAGTCTTGTTCTCCTCAACCTTATCTCTGTGCTCTCCCTTGTCCTTGTCATCTTTAAAGGTAAAGAAAACGGCCTTGATTTTTTTAATGTTGCAGTTCACAGGCAAATTTCCTTTATGCTTATGAGTCTAGAAAAATATAACTTTATAGGGGGTTTCTTGTTACTTTATTTCAAGTTTGCTATATTTAGAAGTGCAGAAACAAGTACCTAGGTTTACAGCTTAATTTTTTTCCATGGTATAATTGGCCATCATGTTGGAAAGTGAATGGGGACTTTCAAGGGTCATTTATCACATGCAATTTTACCTTGTGATTGCTGTTTGTACTATCTGCATGGAATTTTTCCTTTTCTACGAAAGGAATGTTCTACGTACCAGAAATGTGGCATTGAGGGATCCCTCTTTTGTTTGAGGAATGTATTAATGGAAACTTCTGTAAAGAAAATTTTCGGCTTACCAGGAATGGTGGAATCAAGGGATTGATCGGGATCAAAATTCCCATAGAAAGACACCTGTAATCAACCAGAGTTTGAATGTTAACTACAACTGTTACAAAATTAATATGATCAATGGAAAAAAAAATAAGGAAGGAAAGGATCCATGTGTGATTTTTTCTCACCTCATCATCTTTTCCAAATATTTCAGTTGCTTCATCTTGTTTCTGTGAAAAAACATAGACATAAACCAGTTTTTTTAATTTAATTGTTACTACGTGGCTCTTTCAAGATCCTTTTACATGTTACTTACCCTAGTTATCAGGCACAGTTTCTCTGATTGGAGGAGATTTTTGTTGTGAAGCTTTGCATCAGAAAAAAAACCAGATCCAAATTGATGCAATGTAAAATACTGTTGGGAAGTCTCCTGCCCAACCCAGTCATACACCTCCTGTAAATCAATTGATGAGAAAGAATGTAAGTATGTTGATACTCCATTATTAAAGGCCATGTGTGACATTGTATAGAGTGTAGGCATTATATATATATATATATATACATATATATATATATGTGCCTTATTGTACTTTAAGCTATTTTATTTGTAATGAGTTAGCAGTCAACTGTTTCAGAGAACTCACTTGATATGTTCCTTTTTGTGAAAAATTTCTTTTTATTTCCCTGCTATCTTCAAGGAGAACCTCTATGAGGAAACAGTCCCCAGCAGGTTCTTGGGTGAGACGTTTCTGTCTCATGGCTTTTACCTGATATCAAAGTATTGGTTATTTTTCAGTTCTTTGATATATTGAGAAAAGTCAAACACCCAAAGCATGCAGCATAGACAGCTTACCACAATGTAAATTTGTTATTTGAAGATCATCCTCAATTTGGTTGCAATTGTTCAAGTATAATTCCCCCTTTGTTGATGTTGGCAACAATAATTTATGACCACATGAAAAAGAGACATCAACACTGAGAGGAGAGAGGGTTGCTTGAACAATAATTGACCATGAAATTAATTTGCATTTCTTTTTCGCAGAAAGTTAAACCACAACAATTATACTACTCAACTCCTTTTCCACCACGGTTATGTCAAATTTTCACCAGTTATGGCAGCAAATTAAACTCAGAACATGTTTTTGCACATTGGGGGTTTAAATTATCTGTTACTTTGAAAAAAGGTTTCCAGGAACAATAATTATTTTGGTTTAATTTGTAGTTTAAGGAATTTACTTACCCTTTTCATTTTCTCTAAATTAGGGGAATCTTCTGCTCCTTCTTTCCCTAGGGCAATTGTCCCTGACCCTTGGGCTACTTGACTAGTTAAATGAAATGTTTATAGAATTTTCTTAGACATTTATCAATAGTTGAATATCATGAGTGGAGTCAACTCCGAGAAATTTTTTGGTCCAATTTGACACAAGAAAATTTTCAGATGTTTTAGCTAAAATTAATTCTGTGTGTGGAAAAATACAATTATTATATTATATTATTATATTTATGCATTTTGATGCTATTGTTTTACCAAGAAACGTGACATTTGCTTTAGATTTTGTTGTGTTATGTTATCGCCTGCCTTTTTGCTGAAAGATGACAACATTTTTGGGTGTTGTTAATGATACATGAAAAGGCAGTAATTGTACATGAAATTTGTCCTTTTGTTGATATTTTTGGCTCGTGACTTATCGCTGCATCCAAAACATTTATAACAAACTGAAAAATTAGATATTCTAAAATGATTTACTCACCAATCCTTCGTAGAGGTGGATGGTAAAAGTCCACATAAGCAACGAATTGCATGTTCCAGTTATTCATCAGATACCTCTTTTAGGGATTCTCCTAGGTGTAACAAAATGTCTGATGCTGATTGTAAAACTAGCTTAAAAGCTTGGTAACCAGTTCAATATTAATTCAAGATGTAAACAAAACATTGTTTATAACTATTAGGACAATTTAAGGAGACAGATTTTTAAGGCAGCAATTTTTCATAAGTTACAATTTTAGTTTAAATTTATATGCATCTCCTCAACCAATTGACTCCACAGAGTAGATAAGTCTTTGAGCTATTTTTGCTATTATGCACATCAGGAAGGAAAATATACAGATTCAGACTCTACAATAGCCTTCAGAAATACATTCTTTGTTTTATTTAAGAGGGTTTGATAATTTTCATTGATTGGCAAAATCTTTAAACTTACCTGAAAAGCAAACATTAAGATAGGGGTCATTTGGTTTTGGGGTTAGGATCATCAACTCACTAACTGGAGCTTTTCTTCCAAATGTGGTCTTTACTGCAAAAGGAAAATATTCAAGTATTTTAATGAATTTGAATGTTATGTTTTGATTTGGGGAAGCTATTTGTTACAAATGTTGGTAGTGCTCTGATGAAAGGAACATTGCTCTGGAGTCTTAATTATCTGATTAGAGTGACAGGTTCTAGACATCAACATTATCAACATTGGTTTTACCCATAAATGTTAATTTCATGGTTGCAAACGTATTAAATTCTTTTAAATCCAATTCTCACAACCTGTGCATATATTATCATTCTATTATGTACTGGTATATATTTTAATCAACAATATTACTACCTTGTCTTCCAGTTTGGCTTTTAGCATTGTCAATCCACAAGTAGATGGACTTAAATTGTGCCAAGCACTTTAACAACCTATTTTAGGTGAAACCAAAGGAGAAAAAAGGATTTCAATTTATTAAAACAATAGAGCATTGATTTCTTAACAGATAGATTTGCTTCAAAACATGATATCAAGTATCTAAAGCATCACAGTCTTCATCAGTTAAAGAGTTTGAAGGTAAATATTTCTAGGTTTGGAAGCACTTAAGAACTTAAATGTTTTAATTAAGCAATTTACCTTGCCATGTGTTCGTCATTGTTCGCAGGGTAAAATAGGGCCAAGACCAAAACTTTCTTGGCTCTTGCGGCTTGATGGCAAATCTGCATTTCCAAACAAACATCCACGAAAGAACAATGTATTGATTTATGCAATTAAGCAATTTTTTGTGAATATCAAAAAGTAAATGTTAAGGAAGCACATGATATGAGAACAATAATTGTGGCTGTCAAATTTTGATACAACTGTGGGTGGCTGACCAGCGACATATGACAGGTCATCAACACATACCTCCTCGAAGTCGACATTCACAAATAGGGGCTGGACATCTCTTTGCTCAAGCACCTCTTGGAAGCATCGAAAAATTTCACTGAATTGACTATCATCTGAAATGAAGAGAATATAAACATTACCCGTAACAAGTAAATAACTAAAAACTATGAATTCATGTCCTGCTCAAAACTTGGACTTCTAATTATGTATCTACTATACAGATGCAAATTTTATTCTGGAAATAGGTTAATAATAGTAACATAAAATGTAGTATAGAAGTTATAGCACAAACCTGGCACAGTCTTTGCATCCTTTAACTGTTCTCGTTATTTTCTTCAGCTCTATAATTTACCCGTATTTTATTATCATGACTCATTACTTTTTCGATCCTTTCTTCTCCCTTGCTTCTAGCATGACTGTACTAGCAATTAATAAGGCGTCAACTTTCGTAGTTCACTATTACTATAAATTTGTGGGTTGTTTGAATTGATGCTGTTTACAAACCATCAAACCTGCATTCTACCTCTTTCCTGGCTTGCCGCAATTGACTTTGTGGCGTTATTTTCTGAGGTTGCCAAGACAGACTTTATCAAGCTGTCATCGTCAGAGTCTGATGTTACGGTAACTGCCTCTGAATTTTGATCCTCTACGTCTGTTGTCAGGTCATGAGCTTGTGCACTGGACTTGCGCGTAGCACCTAAGATTTAATTTTTCAAATCAGTTTAACTTTGGAATAAATGCATATGAAAAAGTGTTTTTTTAAGTTCAAACTATCAGCTGGAAATTATGTGTGGTTGAAAACTTTCAATCGCATACAAAGCTTAAGAAATTTTAGGGGAAAGTAATCTTTGTTTGAATGTTAGTACAAACATAGTTCTATTTTACAAGACTAGTCGGTATGTACACAGCACTGTTACAGTAATTTTTTGTATTCTCATCAATATGGGTGACTTGGTCTAAATCATGTAAATGACACTGCCTTTTAAAGCAGTCATTAAAAAATGACAGGAATCAGAGTTCTATTTGCCCAAAGCAATAAGCATTAAACGCATTAAGGGAATACAGTACCTTCGCTTTTCTCAGTTGTTGTCTTTTTTGGGGCAGTAGTGTTTGGGTAGTGTCCACCTATAGGACAAAATTCTTTACTATCAACTTCACATTTCAACATTATTGTTATGCATTTTCAGAAGTACCTATTGTGATACTGAGCATGAAACATTGCTGATTAATTTTCATTCGAGCTTGCCCATTTTGAATTATGTCCAACTGTTGAAATTGAAAATTGATGGCAGGTTCTGATCCTGAATGTTATGTTTATTTAGACAGATGCATTTTTCCTAACTTAAATGAGTATTAACCAATATTTCAAGCAGTTTTTCCTTACTTTTTACTGGAAAGCAATGAAGAACAGTAATCAGAATAATTCAATATGTATAATAATAAATCTTAACCTGGGCTTTCTCTGACCAAGATGAAAATTTTTCTCGTGGTCGTGCCGCATTTCTGTAAAATTGACTTTGCAGTGGGTATGCCTTTTAACACCCTCTCCATCCTGCTCCCTCTACTTGTGGACTTGTAAATATGAATGCTAAAAATTATATCAAAAAGTCAGCTGTAGAGATCGTAGAATGTGAACTTGTTAGTTAAACAGCAACTTAATGGGTTTTCTTTATACTTGTTTGCATAGGGTTAGGGTATGCATATGCTGCGCCAGCAAACCTCTCCTATGAAAAACGAGATTAAAACATCCAGTCCAGTAATGGTTATGAGATAGGAAAAACACAAGAATAATCTTGTTGGTAACTTAGTGGAAAAAGTTAAAATTTATTTATATTACCGGATTGATCCTTTCGACCTCCTTGACCATTCAAACTCTGAGCTGACCTATTGACTTCCTAATGAGTTTTTAAGTCTACTGGTTTAAACACTCGTTATTCAGTGGGATGCCTGTGGCAGGCCCACGGTAAGGTTTGCCCGGCGCGGCGTTCCTTTTCATCGTCGACGTAAATATACAAATTTTATTAAATTTTGAAATGCTTGAAATGTTTTACATTTTCCATATCTAGTAATCGGTTCTTTGTGTTTGCGTAAGGTTATTTCTACGTTTAAACACACCATTTTGGTGTGAGCTCTTCGCTGCCATGTTATCACAAATGGATTTAGGTAAAATTGATACGAGGGAAGCTAACGTTTTCGTGTGGTTAACCATGAATTGTGTAATGAAATCTACCAAAAAGCCTCTCACCTTGCGTAAGGTTTATTTTTAACATGTATTAGTTAAGTGTGTACAGCCTGTTTCCGTAATTCTTAACGTGTTTGATACACACATATTACAAGGGCTGGAAATAAACATTAAAGGGGAGAAGTAGTTGTCAGCGGAAATGAATTTTTTTTATTCCAAAGCTGACGTTGCTCTTTGGAGGGATGAAACAAGCGATGAGAAATGCGAGGAGATCAGTAGGTCGAGTTCCAGTTTGTTTCAGAAATATCCAAAGGTTTTTTAGTCGCCACTCTTGCTATTTTCAACATGGAATGGTGAAAGAATGCATGGAAACTGATTGGGACTCATGGTTTAGCAATCTTTGCCGCTCGCACTCGCACTAAATTTTTGCCGCGGCGTGCTTAAGCCGCTTATAAGTTGGAAAAAAAGTGTTAAAACAAAAATTGTCATCACGAGTAACTGTTATATAGCTAGGGTAGAACACCATTTTAATAAGGAGGGGAAATAATTCTTTGTTGGAGATATCAGGCAAATGAGGGTTCGAAATATAGATGTCTGATTGTATCGCTCCTTCAGAATCAGCAATTGTTCCAGTCTGGAACAGACATGTTCTCCTACTCGGTCGGTCATTTTAATGACGCGGGAAGGAAAGAAAGTTATCCTCTAAGAATGCAGGAAGCCTCAGAACCTTCCAAGCGTAGAACTTTTCACGTTAGCATTTTAGGTGATGGATCGGTAGAAGTGACAGAAGATATTTCTGGGTGGCGTAGCCACGTGTGGGCCAAGTTATGTTTATTTTCCTTTTGTATGTCTTGCACCTGCCTAGAAAACGGGAACCTAAGAAGTCTGCCTTCTCCTTCATTTTATTTCAATTCTGTATCAAGCATGAGAGAATATTTTCTGTAAATCAAGCAAACGAATGAAAGTCATACCTTTTATCTTTGATGCCTCACAATCCTGGAAAAGTCGTGACGATTGCTTCCCGAGTCTGCTTTTTGCTCATTCCCGTGGTGAAACAGACCTCTTGCACCCTTCCATCCCGATTCAATAAATCCCAGTTGTGCCCACGTGGGGTGGACTTAACTTTCTCCTTAAGCCATACCAATTCGCGTCTAATTTCTCGTCCAGAAGGTAAAGAATCGCTGCTTGAAGAGGAAGAGCTATCACTGCTAGCCATCTTGATGCTTGTGGAATACGTAACATATTATCGAGGATAGGCAGCCATTTTTATAAGACTAGCGTCTCTCTTGGGGTTGTTTGTGGTTAATTAAGACTTCGTCTCTCTGTTCAGTGATTGCCTATGTTGGTTAGCTCTTCTATTTCCGAAAGGAAATAAAGTTGTGAGGAAGCTAACAATGATTTTACACATCATACAATGTAAAAATTCAAAGAGACTGAAAAAGCAATTCACAATCGTAGAACAAAACCTGGTCTTTTAAGATCTTTTACGGTTGCAGAGTAATTATATAGTTAAAGACCGTCAGCGCTGAAATTGACGAAAGCCCGCAAAATTCGTAAGTTTCACTAAAATCCTAGAAAACTATGTATCGGAAAAGAGCTTAATGAAGTACTTTGCGCGAAAAAATATAATGCAAGCGAGTTTTCCTTTTAGGAAGCGTCAGGACTCGATAAGGCGTGAACCGACCAAGAGCTCTTCTATCGAATTTATCGGGTATCCGATGCCGCCGCACAAGCAAATTGGCGGCATTAATTAACAAAGGTTTGTCGGGCTTTTTTTCGATACTCTGATTGGTTGTCTAGATATCGGCATCTAAAGTTGGAGTAGCTAAAAATGTGAAAGGCGTGTTGCGTAAATGTACGTCGCGGGACTAATAATTTCGACTATCAAAATTTCACACTTTCGTTTGTCATTATTCCCGGAAAAGTGGAAAATGCTCCCAAGAGACTCGTCTAGGTGCTAGATTATGACACCTTCCTGATGTAGGACTGTAGTTTCCGGCCGATTACCCGCTGGTAATCTGTTCGTTTTTCTACAAACGGTTGGTGCGGGTTATTGGAAGGTGTGGGAAATACTAGAATTTTTAAAGCTTCCGGTGTAATTTTAAAACTATAAGCAGGAAAAAAACAGAAATAATAAGATCCAGTTAAATTCTCTTCCAAAAACTTTTGCAATAACTTATTTATTTTGCACGGGTAGCTCATTATAATAAGAGACTTTCATGTTCTTGATGAAAGCCGATGCAAATCGAAACTCAATAACAAAGATTTTTTCTCGTTTGTTCTATTACTTTCATACCTTGTCAATTTCTCAGCTTGTTTTTTTGTTTAGTTCAAGTACATTTCTTAAGTACACGGGTAATGAACTTGAAAATAAAAGGAATTTAATTGTGAAAAAGCAGGCTTCAGAGCAATTCTCACAGAAAATGATGCCGACATGTTCATTTCCTGGGGCCGCATAATTAAAGGAGCGACAGAATATTCGACACCGCAGTGAAATTTGCTGGAATTGAAAGGTGAACAATGACGCACCTACGTTGATGTAAGAGTTGAAAGGAAGTAATAAAAGAGAAAGTGAATATTCACTGGAGAACACAACTTCATCTTTCATTTTAATCTTTGGAGGACTTCATTTTAATAATTGAAGGACTCGATCGATAATTCACTAGACTGCAAAAATAAGTCTACTGTACTGTGCAGTTGGTGTATTGCGAGGCCAGCACAGGCAAGAAATTAGCAATTATGTCGTCAAGACCTCGCCACTGCCTCCACATTCTATCATCAAGGTAGGCCTGGAGGTCATCGCGGGATATTCCTCGCCGTGCTTTAAGAGGCATTTTCAAGTTGGCCCACGCCGACTCAGCTTCTTGTGTATGGATACCAGTTGCGGGATCCACAAAATTTTCCGAGTGAACGACAACCCGATGACGGGCAACTCGGTTTGGCAAGTGTCTTTGTAAGTTGCGATATGCTCCCCAGTCGTCTGTGTACACTGTGCTTCCTGGTTGCAAGCACTTGGCCAAAATTGGCAAAAGAGTTGCCCGATCCCTACGCCTAACTACCTGGTAGAAGCCTTTGGCTGGACTTGAGGCTGTGTATAGAACGCCAAACACCCATAAGTCAGGGGCTCGTCTTCCTCTGTTGTACTAATAGAGAAGATATCGTCATAACTTTTTCTATGTAACTGCTTCGATCATCGTAAAATGTTTTAACAAAGATTGTTTGCTAATGCAGTCTGCAATCCACAGTCAGAAAACTGATTTGTCCAGCACAGTCTATTTTAGACTATCAATTTTAGTAAAACACTTTCAATTAAGTTTTTTTAGATCTTGTTGCTAATTGTGTACTTTGAGTAATATTTTAAAGAGTTTTTATGAATAAGACCATATCAGCTTGGGTGGAATTTATTTGATTAAATGCTGCTACTTAAACTTAGCAAGCTTTGAATTTACCTTTGCTTTATGGTTAAATTTACTCTCGTCACATTTCACAACAGCCGCTCCTCCGACCGGAAACGGGAGAAATGGATTTGTCGCCAAGTCCACAGAACAAATATCCTCTAAGGCACGAAATACTTTGCAAACCAGGTTGTTGGCGATGGCCAACATCCGCGACGTCTTCTTGCGGCTCAGGTCCACCGACCAGAAGTATATTAGCATAATGAGCTGTCCTAGAGGTAGCTTCGGAAACTTGGCAAAGAAAGAATTTGTCCTAATGCTTCGTTTCATCTTGCAAGTATAGTATCTCCTAAACAAAGGGTGAGACAAGATGAGACGACTGTTTTAAACATTTGCCGGGATTCGTTAATATCCAAGCTGTCTCGGGGAAAAAAAAAGGAAAACGAAATGGAAAATGAAGAAGTGACAAGGGAATCATACATCCTCTCGAACTACACTTAATTTACATTTTATCAATTGAAAACGGGGCGTCAACCGTGGCCCACCTGCGCGGTGCCTGTCGTTCACGAGGAACAAATTACGAGCAGATGATCACTAAAGCGCTTATGTTGAGGCTGTTTTGGTTTTGGTTTCGTTTTGTTTCTTTTTTGTGTGTTTGTTTTATTTTCCTAAATCAAACATATCAAGTTGGAGATTAAATAAGATTGAGTTTAACTGACCATAATTATGGTTATATTGCTGAGCTTCTTAGTCGCATTTTAGAGGATAATGTTCTCTCGCGTAAAAGTCTCCATCGACTTCGTCAAAATTAATCTTTTACCGGAATACTACAAAACGAAGACTAAAATATTTGAGGCCTGAACACTTGATCTATAATTACTTTCAGGCGAAATCTAGTAGACAAATTCTCCTCCCTACCATCGAAATCCGTCCACGTGGGCATCGGTTCGTTGAACCATTATCATGTCTTGGTTGCACACGCCGCAGTGCAATGGATTGGCCAATAATCCCCAGTTTTGAAACCATCAGATTATCCTTGAAGGGTTCGCACGCTTTAAATTACTAAAATAGAGGAGATCCATGTTGCACACGAAATAACAAAATCAATGAGCCAAGGAGCGCGATAACAGACTATCAACCGCTATATTCGAAAATGTCTACTACACCTTTGTTTGTCGTCATTGGTCGATTTGGTGCACTGTCATTCGTGCGTTTCGCTCCTCATTATTTTTCCGACTAGTACATGTTGTTTCCGCTTAAGTCCTCTTTGTTGTTGACCGGCTGTTATGTTGTCAACCGCTATCCCTATTGATGTTATTGGATGGAGTCTAATATGGATGGCTTCCTTGACCCTACGGGTCAATAACCTCAACCTGGTTCCAAACAAGAACGTGTCCTGTTTCATTAACGTGTTGTGTATCTTCTGAGTTTTGAGTGTGAGCAAGCCGCGTCTCTTTTAAGTGCTCTTTATGGCTCAGTTATTGCTCTTCCTGTTTTCCCTTCCTCGATACGTCATTAAATTGGGACGCCAGAGGTTTCATTACCACTAATGCATACAGAAAGGATACTCGCACAGGCCAATACTTGGCCTTTGACCCACATCATCCTTAGTCAGTAAAGCGTGTTTTTGTCTAGTGTCTACACGATAATTTTGTTCTGACATAAGCGAAAGCGGGTCTGCCACAGCAATTACATTAAGAGGGTTGTTATTATCTCCCCATAAGATTTCCCCCATGCTACCATAACTAATTTTGGTTAGTCAGCCAGTATATTTGAACGACTTTTATTAATATTCAAGATTCATTTGACACATGATAAATATCATTGGACTGCATTTCTATGAATTCCCATTCCAGTCATTAACTGTGGAAGAGAAACAAATACAAAGAGTGAGGTGTGAAGTTTGAGGGAAAGTCAATTTCAGATGACAGGGGTGGGTAATAGGAAGATGAACCACTCTTAACAGTAAAAAAAAGCCTTTTAGATGGATGATGTGACTTCCAACAGACAAGGAGGAACTCTAGGTCGAGAATGATAAATAAGTTAAACCCAGAAATGGCAGTGATTATGACCACGGCAAGGAAGAGAAATATAACCCATGGATAGGAAATTGTAAACTAAATTAAGTGCCAAAAATCAACTAACTTGTAAGAGACAGGGCTGACAACTTGGCATTTAGTATTCTGGTAATCTTTTTGTGGAGGAAAGGTGGGGGATGTTACTTTAAAGTTCAAATGTGAGACAAAAATCATTCACACCTACCACTTCTATTCATGCACAGCTTCATTGTTACACAGCACAAATCCATCACTTGTCCTTAGACAGTTCTACTAGGAAAAAAGGAGGAAAAACAAGTGGGAGTATGTCTTTCTCGTGACAGAAAGACATACTCCCACTATAACTAACCCTATTTCAGAATTGTTGAAAATAATTTTTTATTATAGCAATACAAAAATAATTCACATATTTTGTGGTTTAAAACTAACACTTCTGACTAAAATGATCAATCAATTTCATTTTCTTCCTTTGCACTTTACTCTGATAAGTAGAGAAAAATAAGATTGAGACAATGCTCTAAGTCTTAAGCCAGACTTATTCCCAGTGAGCCAACCAGACTTTTTCTCAGCGAGCCAACCAGACTTGTTCTCAGCGAGCCAACTAGACTTATTCTCAGCGAGCCAACTAGACCTATTCTCAGCGAGCCAACCAGAATTGTTCTCAGCGAGCCAACCAGACCTTTTCTCAGCGAGCCAACCAGACCTATTCTCAGCGAGCCAACCAGACATATTCCCAGCGAGCCAACCAGACCTATTCTCAGCGAGTCAACCAGACCTTTTCTCAGCGAGCCAACCAGACCTATTCTCAGCGAGTCAACCAGACTTATTCTCAGTGAGCCAGACTTAGAGTCCAGTATCTTCATTGAGTCAAAGCCCATTATCCTCAGCGAGTCAAAGTCCAATATCCTCAGCAAGTCAAAGTCCAGTATCCTCTGCGAGTCAGAGTCTGAAATCCTCAGCAAGTCAAAGACCAGTATCCTCAGCAGGTCAAAGTCCAGTATCCTCAGCGAGTCAAAGCCCAGTATCCTCAGCAAGTCAAAGTACAGTATCCTCAGCAAGTCAAAAACCAGTATCCTCAGCGAGTCAAAGTCCAGTATCCTCAGCAAGTCAAAGACCAGTATCCTCAGCAAGTCAAAGCCTGGTGTCCTCAGCGAGTCCAAGACCAGTATCCTCAGAGTCAGAGAGCAAGCATGTTGAGCGAGTCTAGGCCTAGAATTCTCTGCAAGTGATAGCCTTGGATTTGCAGAAAATTTAATTCCAATATACCCTACGAGTCTTAGTATTATAAGCAAGTTTAATTCTTGACACAAATTACTGGACACACATACTAACCTTTGCAATCAAGCTCCAGGGGAATTGTTTGAATTTCTGCAAAAGAACAAATGTTAGCCAAAACACTGTTACCAATGAAACATGAAAAAGTCTATAAGATAGTGAAAAGGAACCTTTGAGTGCTGTAGAATTTTTTAAATATCACCCTCAACTTTAATCAAGTGGAAACCATTTCAATAAGTTGATTCTGTCTGTTTTACTTGCCTTTCATAACTTGTAGCTGTTGAGGATGGGGTGCATAAATACTCCTTTTCTGAATTTTAACCTTTATTCCAATGTTTCCCATCAGCTGAGATAGCCATATCATGATAGATAGTTTTCTTCCTATTTAAAAATGTATAAATTAATTATTAACAGATTTCCACCAAAGCTTGTGATAATTCCACTACTTAATTGCTTTGGCACTCAGTGAATTGGTGAATTACCTGTTTTCAGAAAGTAATACATTTTTTATTTAGCCCAGCCATCTCCTTACTCTCCCAGGCTGGTGTGCTAAATTGAAAATCCTCTCCCACAAGCCTAATTTTCAAGCTCTTTTCCTCAATAACTTGGTAATGCAATATGGTTTTACTATAAGTCTCAAAAAATTCTGTGCCTTTTCTCCTGAGTGAATAAATACAAAATGGAAAATACAGAACATATCTACACTTCTTGGCTCTTTTAAAATTCCTTATAATGCATGAGATAAATGAATGAAAATCCAACAGAATCATAACCACTATGCATTGTGGCTAATGTGGCATTACATTTCAATGTTTCTTTCCTTTTACTTCATCTGGTAATTTGTCTTTCACAACATAAAATTCAGTTTCTTTGACCAGAACTTTTTCAAATGAGTGTTTGATAACAATTTTCTAACTAGAACTTTTCGTAGACTGACTTACTCATCCAATTGGGTCTAACAAAACGATAAAGTTCACTGGCTGAGATTCTGAACTTGCATCCATTGTTTTTATATAAGAACAAATAGAATTCTTGGACATCAAAATAAATTACAGTAACTTATACACAATATTTGGCACATGAAAAGGTCAACTTTTGAATTGAAGTAGTTTCACCGTTGAACTGTATACGTAGACCACTGAACTTAATTCTTGCCTTGACAAAAATTATGTGTCACCCTCACACTCATTTTTCAAATGAATACTTCTTTCACAGGCACTAAACAAGCCCTACCGGCTAAGATTGACCTAATATTATGGACTCAACAAGAAAAGGTCACGACCCCGTTAAGAGTTTCTTATTTTTCCAATTGCTCATTGAATAAGAAGTTTGGAGCCAAATCATACCGCAAACAATGCGTATTGATAGTTGCTTGGTCACGTCCGTTACGCATTTACTTATTGACATTATTTTTAATTTTTAATCCAAGAAAAAGGCTAACTTCGGAACGAACGAACATGATAGATTTAAAAATCGACCTTTTGATGCACTTGGTTAAAGGAGTTGATTCACTTCTCCGTGTCCTAGAAAAGTTCTGCGTTTAAGCTAGGCCAGAGTTCAAAATCAAGGTAAATTAAAACCGTATTCTCGTTAACAAGCGAACTCGGTTCATAGTAAGATATGGATCATATTTACTTTCGGAACGTAGTAACACTGATTTTACAGGGAATTTTATACGGAAAACTTTCCTAAGTCCTCATGGGAGCTGCGTTCGATTTTGATGCATCTCAAGACTCTAGTAAACAAGCTTGAATGGAAATAGTTATTGAATAATGCAACACTGTGGCCAAATTAATTCAAACATGGAATTGTTTCGCGTAATTTCGCTCAAAACCCTTCCTGCCATTGGAGGGTAATCAAAACCTTTGCTAGGCATGTACGATATTGTAAAAGGGCTACGTGGCACTAGCTTACTTGTAACATAAGTTGAACTGTGAACTTGTACAATTTAGCTGAATTTAGACACGTACTTACCTGGCTCTCGACTCTTTCATTGTGCATGAAGTATCAACCGGTATCATTTCAAAAGCATAGATGTGTCATCATGTCACAGACATGGATTGTTTATGCGATGTACTCCATTCCATTCCATTCCCGTTAATCAACTTCCAAAACGACTGCCATTCTCGACAAACGCGTGCCATTGCGGAGGCTGTAGGCGGACCTTTGGTTTCTTTTCAGAGCTGTCACACCAAGTTGGCACACGCTGTGCTTGTTAAAAATTAAAAGGAAAAATACATCAGAGAGAAAAAAAGGCGTGCGCGGAGTCCGTTAATCAAAGATGTAAATTACGACCTTGATGGCAACGACTCAAGAAACAGTTTGAGTAGTTTTAAATTGTGTGATATTCCCGCAAAGTTTGTGGAAAAGTTCTGTTTTTTATCAAAGTTTGACTGTTGTTGTGGTCTGATTCGTTTGAAGACAACGGCTCTATTGTCTGTTAACCTCAAGGACCTTTCATGGGATAGTTCAATCTCGAACCCAGGGTTATCTTGGCTTCTTGTCAGCAGTATGGTCGCTAAAAAATGACCTCAGGGAGAGTGAATCAATCAATTTTTGGATTGGTTGATAGGAAGAACGATGGACTCCACACAGAAAGTGTGATTTTCAGAAGGGATCGATCGATGTTTTAACTATTGGGTTTTTTTTTTGTTTGTTTTTGCCTAAAAGTTTTCAATTGTAAACTTCCTGTCGATGCGTGGGAAACATCCAACCAAAGCCGCTGCATGCTGCAATGGCGAGATGTTTTTCATAGAACGATGGATTGCTGTTGTTCCTGCCAAAGACGTACAAGTAGAAATAAATCATTTTATTAAGTTGCTTGGAGTAAAAAGCAGAAAAGAAGGCATTGAAGAGGCCGTGCAAGCGATCGGATATGTAATTGTAGAAAAGTACAATATCAGAATAGCATAAAAAAAAAAAATTAAAAAAAAAAAATTGTCAGGCATGCTCGCTACAATCTTTTATTGTTTTTTTAGAGGGCACGGTAACGAATCTTGCAATCTGATTGGTTCTTTACCCGGTCAGTATTTTCCTATCTCTGCCCACGGGCCACGGTAACGCTTTCGTGAGTCGCCAAGTACATCCCAACTTTTGTTGTCATTTTTCATAAATATACCTCGTTTTCCGGCTGGGCAGTATTTTTAAGCAAACACGTCGGTCACTACCTCAAGCCGATAAATAACTTATGAATCCTCTCTTTTCTCTATATCAAATCACTTTGGTTGACAGAAAAATATTGGTTTCAGAATGAATTTGTATAAACAATAGTGTCAATACAGTGGTTGACAAGCGGCCTAAAAACTGTCTGCAATTAATTTTAATTGTTCACAAAAAGTACCCAGAAAGTTGAAACGTGAGGTATTTGGTTACAGTTAAACTAAATGATGGAACTTTCATTCATTTAATATCTGAATTTTCTCGAGCAATTTGTTCATAGTGAAAGAGCGAGCGAAGTTTTAATTTAAGTTCTACAACAAATATACGCTCCCGGTGAGTCTTTCCAATTCCGTTCAATTTGGACATTTGTACCGTAAATTGCACAACAGAAATTGAAGGAATTTTTTGAGAAAAGGCTGCATTAAATTCCCTTGTGTCTCGTTGGAGTGTGCCGTTCGAATTTAGTTTTTGTGAAGGAAAGACCAGAATTAAACACGCCATTACAGCAAACAAACGAGCAAACTCTCACAACTTCAAATTAAAATTGAATTTACTCAATTACTTTCTTCGCCGTTTACTTAATGAACAGAGGTAAATCTTCGTACATGAATGAATGGTCGATGAGAGTGAATAATACTTTCCGTTAGATCATTGACTGATTTTGAAGAAAACATTGTTGTGACAGTCCTTGCCGAACTAGTTCTGTTGGTTTTTAAATGTTCCTACGCTTTTTTTTTCTTGCGCACCCTCTAATTGACAGGTGTCAGATTGTGACAGATACTTGTAAAAATAATGTTTCAAAGTTTGTTTGGAAGCCTTTTAAATCACCTTTATCATTACGGAAATGAAAATGTTTCGCTGAGGCATCTCTCTTAAATTTGCATCACCTCTATATCAACTACCAGTATTTTCAAGACCTCGGTCACAGTTTTTCACCATACGGACCTCCCAGCCAGCAAATAACATATATGTATTCAATATCAAAGAAGAAATCGAGAAGTTTTCCTTGACATGCAAAGAAGATCGCGAAGAAAGGGTTCTGTATTTGAAAACACAGAAATGAGGTCTGTCGCCATTCAAAGCCCTTCTCAGGCCACAGTTTCACTATCTGCTTTGCATCAAGAAAACCGTTATAAAAATCCATTATACCCACGTCTAAGGTACTCCGAGAAGACACTTCAGATGTTAAAACAGAGGTTTTCCTTTCATATTTATATATGAATCTCAGCTTGTGATACATTAAATTGTCCCTTTTTTACCGCCTATACCTTTACTTAAATTGGCAGAGAACTTTAATTTCCAAGTGGGCACCGCAGCAGTCTGCTCTTGTTAATGTATTATTTTATAATTTAAAAGAATATCTTTTATGTTCCTTAAAATACAAATAAGATTATCATTGATCCAAAACCGCAACTTTTCTATACAGCTACAAGAAATCGATTGAATGTATGGAATGAAAGCGGCACGATTATGTTTTTCCTATAGCCACCTTCTCTGAACCCGGAAAGTCTACAGTTTTAAGATTTTGAAGAGACAACCAAGGAATCAATAGGGATTGAAATACTTGGGAAGGCTGGCCATAGAAATCCTGAGGTCCTTTAGTATGAAGGTTTTACATATTGTCAGATTTAAAACTCTAACACTCGATCTGTTCACTTGACTCTGTCTTTAATTCTCTTTTATTACACAGCGGGGACTAGCTCTGATCTTTGGAGGAAAGTGTGGGTCACCGCTTATAAAGGTGACCCTTACTGAGCTGTCAATCTCTAACCTTCGTCATGCTTTTACACTAGCGAATTACGTCAAGCTACGCAGAGAGGAGTACGCATATTAAGTAGGTACCTTCCAGATGTTTACGCTGTACAAAATGATTTTCTACCTTAAATTTCTTAGTCATACAGTCAAGTTCGGGCAAAACAGAAACAAGGTTGACAATGTAAAAATTATAATTCCTCGAAGAAAAAACAGAAAATTCAGAGAAGAAAGGGCGTACCCAAGGTACCGCCTCCAAGAGAGCTAAGTGCTATTTGTATAAGTCCCCTGATTATATTACCTTAAATTTCTCAGTCATACAGTCAAGTTCGGGCAAAACAGAAACAAGATTGACTATATGAAAATTATAATTAACCTACTAACATAATTCAAATCATAGTCGAGGAGATACCCTAAGAGAAAATAGTCCTCGAAGACTGCTACATAACGACAGAATAAACAGAAAATTCAGAGAAGAAAGGGCGTATGAAAAGTACTACATGTTTACACCCCAGGTCACCTCTAAGAAAAAGAGGTGTCGAACGTGTTAACATAAGACCGCCAAAAGGAATAAGAAATGATCAACTGGCTTATTATAATTTTTACTGACTGGCTTATGGTAATATATCATTTCCATTTTCAACGTTTAAATAAGTCGAAAAACACCTATAATGAAAATTCTTGCTAGAAAGTCAATTTTGTCTTTTAACAATATTACATTTACAGCTTGTTTTGTGATTAACATTTTTTTTTCACAACCACATTATACTTGTGCGTCATTCAAAATTCCATGTCGAAATTTCTGTCCAATTTACCATGATTACAAACATTCTAGAGAGTTTCACTCAAAGTGAAAATAGTTACCAATATTAGGAAAGTTACATTCTGTTTTATATTTAGTTGACGGAACATGCAAATGCTAAATTTAAAAAAAAGGATGAAGTATATAAGCTATGGCTTGCATCGCAGACAAGCATTCCAGCTGCAGCAGTAAAGACTATCATGTTGCTACCTTGTGTCAGATTACAGTTTTTAGAGGAGATTGATGAAAAGTGTGCAGAAGCCTGGAACTGCTAGCCTCTATGTCATACATGTAACAAGGAATAGTACCACTTTAGTCTTCCCTTGAAGATTTCACTTGGAGCAGCTTATTAAAGAAATGGAAGGAAGAGCTCCTGACTTGCTTGATGCCATGACCACTGTGACTGTTTCAAAAGAAGATGAAGTCAAGTGCCTCCAGTGTGTGTGATATGTGGTTAAATGATGAGTACCCAGTGCTGGAAAAAAAAAAACTCATGACTATCATCCGTTGTGTTGAACACTCCAATTGTAAGATGCATATCATTTTACTGACTAAAGGCAATTTCTAAAAAATACGACTTGAGCTCAAAGTTGTTACAGAATGAAAGAAATGCCATTTTTACTTCATTCTTTTTAGTGAAGCAAAATCAAAATCTTGAAACAACATCAGCTTAAAAATTTTAGAATGTGAACCTTCCATATTTGTCTTTTATCCAAAAAAAAAAATCGCTAGCTTGATTTAGCAAACTGAATCATGTTCAGTGTGAAATCCTTCGATTGAAATACACCATAGCACGCGTGTTGTGCACGCAACAAGAGTAGTCCATGGGCCAGAGAAGGTTCTCATTACCTCTCAGGGGTAGAAAATGCGAGTGTTACCTGATGAAAGATTGTGTGAAAGACTTATCAAATTCACTCGATAGCAACCGTGAAAGAGTAACTCTCGCCATTTTCTTGCGTACTCCTTTATTGAAAAAGATGCTGCTTTAACGTGGAAACGAGGCTGACAATAAAACGATTATTTCAAATGACTTCTTCGTTTTTTCTTTAAAGAAGATAAATCAGTATCTTCAACATAAAACATGATTTCAAAATAATTTTCGGCTAAAAGCCACAATTTTACGATTTTATTTAAAAGAAGTTGACGTCTTACATGCGATCAATGTACGCTAATGAAATACTCAAATCCACCCTGAAAATTTTTGGAGAAAGTTGGAAACAGAATTGGGTGACTTATTGCAATTTGAAGATCTCCTGGATAATAGAAAGCTTTTGTTCTACCCCAAAATCTGTGCATCTCAAATCAAGGAAATTCAGCAAGCTGGCCTGTACTTCCGTGATGCACTTCTCCCAAATATTAGTACGATATCATGGCCTCCGAAACATGTTGAGCTATGTGAAAGTGCAGTCAAACTAGAACTAGATGCGTTTCTATACACTCTCTTAACTGGGAACACACATATCCCCGCAGAATATCCCGATCGCCTCCGCGCTTTGTTGATTCTTTTGGCCAGGACATCATTTACGGAGTTACTCCAGGACTACAAAAACTACTCAAGCAAATGCTGTTACCGTATGCCAAACAATGTTCAACTTATCCAGATGCCACACCGATGTGGGTATGGGATCGTTCCTTTGCCTGAAACTATCAAGCCATATATCAACACAACACTCGCGTGGGACAATATCGATAGATTGGAGGAAACTCTTTCTGGCGGGGTAGCCAAAAAGCCAATGGCTAGACTGGATTTAACATTTCTGTCCGTAATGAGGTTCAAATCTCACTGGATGTCATCAGATATCTCCCGAATATCGATGTACCTGCTACTGAAATGGCTACTCTTCACGAGGTTCTAGTGCAGTCCCTCAAGAAAAAGAATACGCTCAAGTTAAAGAACATCGTCGTTGTCTTTGACTAAACACTGTATGCAAAGGCAAGCGAGAGACAATGGAAACAAAGCGCGAAATTTAAAGATATGGTGATGAAAATGGAAGTATTCCACACAACATGCAACATGTTGTCCATCACTGGCAAGCGCTTCAAAGATACTGGCTTGCAGGATCTGTGTGTAGAGTCTGGTGTGATAGCAGAAGGTTCTGTTGGAGAAGTTCTACAGGGACGCAGGTTCAATAGTTGTGTTAGACTCCACAAACTCGTGCATGAAGCCCTTGTGAGACTGGCGTGGCGAGGATTTAGGCCCTGGATAGAAGAGAATTATAAGCAGTCCAAGAGTATCGTTGATGGCTTATTTGGTGAGATTGGTGATTTTGTGATGATATCTGCAAAAGGTTGTTCCAGAAGTATATGACCAGTGCTTGTAGTGTCAATTCTGTCCATCTTTTTGACAAGTACATGGCGTTTCTTCGTTGCGAGAGCGGAGTGCACGAACTATTGACGGAATAACAATGGTTCAGAAGATACGAGGTGACCAAAAAACATTTGCAGAGGTGGCTGATAGAATGATGTCAATAGTTTTGCATGAAGGAACAGAAAACTAGTGTATTGGCGTAGTCTTTGATGTTAAACGAGATAGCTCAGTAAAGAATGCTGAGAGAGATAGAGCAGAGAGGCTCGGAAAGCGGTAATGGATTCAGAAACATCAGGGTAGACAACAAAACATTCCAGTGGCGGAAATTCCTTTCCAATTCTAAGAATAAGTTGCTCCTAATTCCTCTCAGAATAGTGCGAAAATGAGATAGATAAAGACTCGCTGGAAAGAAAATCTTTGTAACAGCCGAGGATCGATGCTATGAAGTCTCTTAGATCGGAACAACAACAAGGAAGCTAAGGTCTATGCAAGAGGAAGCAAATACCAGAGTGTTACTCCGTGTAGCTATTTTTTTAATCAAGCCTCGTTTCGACAAACGAGTCTCGTCTCGACTAACGAGTCTCGTCTTGACGAACGAGTCTCGTTTCGACGAACGAGTCTCGTTTCGACAAACGAGTCCCGAGTCTCTATTCTCGAACAAACGAGTCTCGTTGAAAATCGTTTATCGAGTGACATATAAATCGTGACGATTTAAAATCGAGTGGTTTCCCAGAAACCGTGAGTGATCCCATAAGAAGTGTCCTCATTGTACAAAGAGTTTTATCCCAGGGTGTTCTATTTGTTCAATCAATGTGTTAGATTTAACCTCTCAATCAAAACAATTTTACAATCTGATATGATTTGTGACTCTATCTTTGGTTCAAAAAAAGGAAGTTTCAGAGCATTCTGCTCAAGAATAACCATAGTAAATTTTTACAGCCATACTTACAAATTCAAACTTATTCTAATGTTTACAATTTTTTTTAATTTGAATACATTGATGACCAGAGCATATTATGAAAATATACAAAGAAAATAAAACCTTTTGAAGTAAATAATAATTCAAAGATAACTTTCTTTTACATGGACACAAAAGAGACCATATATTGGAATAGGAAAATTTGGAAGACTTTCACAAGAGTATCAAAATTTAAGCTTACATCAAACTCAGTACCTTACTTACAGTCATGCCTACTTTGTTGAAAGGGTGGAATTAGCTTCCTTGAGTGATAGGTCCGTGATTCAATAGAGCAGGGACCCTTTGTCTTAATTCTTGCTTTGCACTGAACAATAAGAACATTTAGAAGTATATTATACAGTAAATATACACATTTTATGGCAACAACTTAAAACTTTTATATATTTTGATGATGAACGAGAAGCATAGAAACCAAAAAAAAGTCACTGATGTACATGTTATTAGTGTCCCAGGTGGAAATCTTATTAAGATCTTACTAAGATTCTTGTAAGTTTCTTACTAAGATTCTTAAATAAGAATCTTGTAAGAACTTACAAGATCTTGTAAGATCTTGTCACATGATTCTTACAAGAATCTTGTAAGATCTTACAAGATCTTGTAAGAATCTTACAAGATCTTACAAGATCTTGTGACAAGATCTTGCAAGATTCTTGTAAGAATCTTGTGACAAGATCGTACAAGAATCTTACAAGATCTTGAAAGAATCTTGTGACAAGATCGTACAAGATCTTGTAAGATCTTACAAGATTCTTGTAAGAATCTTGTGACAAGATCTTACAAGATCCTATTAGATTCTTAACTAAGAATCTTGATAAGTATCTTAGTGAGAAACTTACAAGAATCTTACAAGATCTGGTAAGATTCCTGTGGAAAGAATCTTAATTAAATACCTTTACAAGTTTTCACAAGAACTTGCTAAGATTCTCAACAATATCTTAAATGATCTTCAAAAGAACTTCAAGATCTTGTAAGATTCTTAAAGAACTTTTAAGAATGTTTGCAGAATCTGTTTAAATTAGTAGATATCATAAATTTTTTTTCAGACCAATTTGCGGGTAAAATATAATGGTTTATGCAATATGTAATAACTAGATGAGTGAGGAATGGAGATCACAACCAAGAAAGAATTTCTTTATCTAACATCTATGCAAAATTTATTGCAAATTCTCAACACTGTGAAATTAATTTCTAACAAAGATCTCGATAAGAAACATTAACGGTTGAACTTGTTTGATTTAAATGACAATTTGATTTAAAGTATCATTAATCCTTGCACAAACAAGCCATTATATCTAAAGGAAAAACACTTCAAACAACACTATAATTATACATTTCCCACTTCAAAAATTTGCTAATATATTCAAGCAAAAGTAGCAGCAAGACAAGGATAAAACTTTTTCTATCAAATTGAATTACTGTATTAATAACTCAAAAAATTTGACAGCTATTTTCCCTTAATGATAAAAAACAATGATTTGTGATACTTGTTTTGGTTATTTTTTTTAAATAGAAGAGTTTTTGTATTTAGAAATACAAAATGCACTGCAATACTATGAATTAAAGCTCGGTTTCCATTTTTACAAAAGCACACCCACTCCCTAAAACCAGCACTGGCAAAAGCAGTAACAAACACTAAAAAATATTGTCTATGTCTCAAAAGCTCGAGTGCTAACCTTAAGGGTGGGGACATGTATCAGTTTGCAATGGCTTTTCTTCTTTTAGAGTAATTTAAGTATGAAAACAAAAAAAAAAACTTTTTGTACTAAAGCAAAGGTGTTCAAATAATTAAAGCTCACTATCACTCATCTTAATTAGCATTTGACCATTAATTTGCATATATTTCCTTCTTGTATAAAAAAGTTCATTCAGTCTGTGGACTTGTTAACATCTCCCTCCACAATGAGAAATTTTCTCTTGGAATCCAAGCATTTTTGATTCAAGGAGAGCCTTATTTGAGGCCACTTCTTGTTCATTTTGGCATCGCCAAATTTATGTTTTATAGCTCCTATGGTAAGGAAAAAAAAATTATATATATATATATCACACACATATAATAGAGAAAACAGAAATCGTCTTATTTTCTACCAGTCCATATTTATTGCCTTCCTGCTCATGGCTTGATTAACAGAAACTCTAACACATCTTCAGTGCTTTCCAAACTTTCCAAGTACTTCATAATTCTCAGTGACTGCATGCTAATGCAGAAACCAGTTGTTAATTTATGGCCCTAGGTACTGTCCAAGTAAATGTGACTGGCTACTCAAAGCTTAAAGGATAACAGGTGTTAATTTGTTTCCTTCTAGAGCCAGCTTCTTTTTAATGAAAGCCTTGGCAATATTACTTTGCGTGCAAGAGCAATGAATAACCCTGATTCAATCGTGAAACAAGAATTTTCTAACATATAACAACAGCAACAAAGCTGATTGTTGAAATCTCTGTTTTTGCTGGCGGATTGGTGGGATGAGGGGAAGAGCCGCATCAAAGGGCTCTCTATTCGTTATTGCTGCCCAAGGTCAGGCGCCTGGTCCTGTAATAGGGACCTTCTTGTGCATCTTGTTGACCATCTGAAGTCCAAGGTGGATGCTGGTTTCATGTCTTGTCTTGGGCCTTATCATTCTGCCCTCTCTGAATTGGCTGTCCTGGACTCTGAGGCTGTGAGGGGTGCTCAGGTTCAGGCTAGGGTTAGATGGGTCGAGGAGGGTGAGATTTTGTCTCCCTATTTTTTCCGCCTTGAGAAGAAATGGTCTGCGGATCGTTGGATTTCTGCGCTAAGGGAGAGCGACAGCTCTATTGTCTCCTCTCCTGTTGATTTGTGTCGTTCGTTGTCCTTGTTCTACTTAGATCTCTTCACTGCTTCTGACACTGACCCCTGTGCTCAGTCCGCCCTCCTGGGGAACTTGTCATCTGTCCTCCCCGGTGATAAGGCGGCTCTGTGTGAGGGCCATCTGTCAGTTATGGAGGTTTCTTCTGCTCTCCTCGGTATGGCCAGGCGCAAGGCTCCCAGGCTGGATGGTCTGCCGGTGGAATTTTATGTTAAGTTCTGGGATGTTCTCGGTCCGTATCTTGTCTCCGTCTTAAATTCTTGTCTCGATTCGGGTTCCCTGGCTCTTTCTCAGTGCAGAGGCATAATCTCATTGTCTTTTAAGAAGGGTGATCGCCTTGACCCTCGTAACTGGCGGCCGATTACCCTTTCTAACGTTGATTATAAGTTGGCTTCCTGTGCTATTGCTGGGCGGCTGCTCAAAGTAATCCATCTTGTTGTTGCTAAGGACCAGTCGTGCGGGGTCCCCAGGAGGTTTATAGGCGAAAATGTCAGACTCCTTCAGGATGTCGCTGACTATGCCTCCTCCTCTGGCGCCTCGGTGGCCATTCTTTCCCTGGATCAGGAGAAGGCTTTTGACCGTGTAGACTGGTCTTTCATGCAGTCCGCTCTGTGTACCATTGGCTTTGGCCCCTCCTTCATTTCTTGGGTAGATTTGTTCTACCATCGGGTTCAGAGTGCGGTCAATGTTAATGGCTACTTGTCATCTTTCTTTAGCCTTTCTTGCGGTGTGCGGCAGGGTTGTCCCCTGTCGCCTTTGCTGCATGTTTTGGTCTCCGAGGTGCTGGCGGTCAACATTTGCTGTAATCCCCGCATTTCTGGTCTGTCTTCCTGGGGTGCTTCCGCTTTCTCCAATCTCTCAGTATGCGGACGATACGTCTCTTATCTTAACATCGGATGATGCCATTGTTGCGGTTTTCAAGACGTATGCTCTTTTTGAGCAAGCTTCGGGTTCGAAGTTGAAGCAGTCCAAATCTAAAGGGCTCTGGCTGGGTGGCTGGTGTGGTCGGGTGGATCCCCCTGGTTGCTTTGGACTGGTCGTCCTCTAAGCTCAAGGTCCTTAGTGTCTTCATCGGTATGGGTGATTTAGAGGCTGATAATTGGCGCCCCAGGATTGATGCTGTGGAACGCGTACTCAACTCCTGGCGTTCTCGCTCTCTTTCATTTCGTGGCAAGGCCCTGGTTGTTAATGCTCTGGCCCTTTCCCGGGTTTGGTATGTGGCGTCCCTCGTTCACATGCCTCCTTGGGCCCTAAAGGAACTTTCCTCTCTTGCTTTCTCCTTTTTCCGGTCTGGTAAGTGTGAACTGGTCTCGCACTCTGTTGTTGTCCAACCCTTGTCGTTTGGTGGTTTTTCGGTGGTCGATGTTAAACTTAAAGTCTGGGCTCTTCTCGATCAATGGGTGAGGAGGTTCGCCTCCTCCTCTTCTGGCTGGGTTTCTTTTATGTCATTTTGGTTTAACTTTCATTTTGGTGCCTCCCCTCTTGACGTTCTTTCCCGGCCATATTCCTATCACCCCAGGGTCTTGCCACCCTTCTATAGGTCTCTTCATCTTGCTTGGCGCGGTCTGGATGGGTCTTTTTCGGTGTCTCGTGATGCCCTCGTCTATGGCGCGTCTTCCGCTCATGTCTGTTCCCCTGTGTCAATCTCGAGTACCAAGGCCTGTTACCTGTTCCTTTTGTCCGAAAGTATGGTCTCTCCACATTGTGTGGTGAAGTTTGCTGGGGTCTTTGGTGCTCTTGATTGGCGGACCACTTGGCGTTCCCTTTTCTTTTTCGATTCCTTATTATCGTTATTTCGAATGATTTGATATCACAGAAGTAGAATTTGACATCATAAACTGTTCATCTCGCGCGTGCTCACTGGCTCACGCGCGCTCTGTAAGAAAAGTCGATTGCACTAGAGTTTTCGCCATTAGCTGGCCGATTTTTGACAAAAAGGTGTTTTCCCCCCCTCGTTTTTTGCTTTGATTTTGTTCCTCACTCACCTACGGCTCTCTATGTGAAATTGTGGTGTATGGAAAGCTATTTATTGGGATAAAACGTTTAGAGATGTTCGCAAGACAAAAAATGAAGCCTACAACACGGGGTATTCTCAGGCGGTCACCCATCCAAGTACTAACCCCGCCTGACAGGGCTTAACTTCGGTGATCGGACGAGAACCGGTGCTTTTCCTGTGGTATGGTCGTAGACGAGGAAATGGGGTCGAAATTGTGCTTGTTATCGGCCAGGTTCAGGCTGTAAAGCGGCCACATCTTTGAGTGTAGGCGAATTTGAAATTCTAAAGCCCTAGTTTCGTTACTCTAACCCTAAGAAATTGATACTCTAACCCTAAGAAATTGTTACCCTAACCGTAAGAAATGGTTACCCTAACCCCGAAGTCGTTACCTAACCCTAATGTATGTCTTTTTCCTCTACTCGTGAGTGATAGAGTCATTAGTCAAGAGATGGATGATGGAAATAGTGAAACGCCTGTTAGGATTGTAAATGAGATGCCTGTGAATGCTGTGGATAATGAGATGACCAATGATGGAAATACGTGTGAGAATGAGGATAGGAGTGTTGTCAATGGTGAAAGTTACGCGTCGCATGCAGCACGCACAATTTCGTTTGGGGAATGACTGCGTCATACGGCGTCATCGTCGAACGAGAATTCGATGCCACAACGGCCTAAAAGTGCCTTCTTTACGCCGACCAGAACCACAACTGCAAGGTCTGTTTTTGATGCTTTGGTTAATGCTGATATCGACCATACCGAGATTCATTGTCTCCAACGAAAATTAAATGGCGAAGTTGTCGTCACCTTCAAAACCATTGCGGCCAAAGAAAAATTCCTCCGTTTAAACTCTCTCCAAGTCATCTCGGAAAACTATGCCCTTCAGGATATTGATAAACTCCAGACTTTCTTAACCATCTATGATGCACCTTTCGAGCTCTTGGACCTCGCAATTATCAAACGCCTAACTCCGTTTTGCGAGGTCCTCCATTATCGACGGGGAAAACATTCCCTCGCACCAAATATCTATAACGGGTTGCGACACTATCGCATTCGCATAATTAAACCCATTCCCAATTATTTGTGGTTCGGCAAATATCAAATCTATATTAAATACACCGGCCAAATTCCTACTTGCCGAAAGTGCAACCATCCTGGGCATTTCAGTAATGCATGCCCAAATAAAATCTGCTTTAATTGTGAAAACATCGGCCATGAGGCCCGAGATTGTAATCTGCCGACTCTCTACTGTATATGCAAAGAGGAAGGACATCGTGGCATCGGCTGTGATTATTCCTGGGTTTTTCCTTGCACTAGAGGCATTCCTACAGACAAGAATAGCGATGTGGCCATTGAATCATCAGACAACGGCATGAGTGAGTACGGCCGGGACGAAGATTACATGTCGCTCGTCTCTGTCCCACCCGCATTGAATGAAACCATCGAAGAACCAACATCTGTTCCAGCTGCTGTCAACCCGCCTTCTACTGCTACACTGCGAGACCTCCAATTGCGATGTTTGTTTCGTTCAGGAAACTTTTATTAGTTCAGAATCTACCCTTAAGTCCCTGTCTCGCAGATGGCTGGGCCGAAGTTTTTGGTCTCTGGCCTCTGGTAGGCAGGGGGGTGTCATCACTTTAATCTCATCGAGATGTTCAGACCAAATGGTTTCTTGGAAAAAAGACTCACACGGTCGTATCGTCAGTTTTTTGGTCAGGAGCAACGATGTAGATGTTAATTTAGTTAATATTTACGCTCCCACAAATCTTGCAGAGCGAAAGACTTTCTTTGATTCTCTTCACGATTTTTTTATTCCATCTTCTGCGATCATCATTGGAGGAGATTTTAATTGCTACGATAATACCTTAGATAAATTTGGTGGAAATGTTTCTATTCATAATGAATGTGAGCCATTGAAAAATGATTTTGCTCTTGTTGATGTTTGGTGCAATTTGCATCCCGCCTCCAGAGAGTTTACGTGGTTTAATTAGTCTCGGTCTATTGGGAGTAGATTGGACAAGTTCTTGATTTCTAGGGAATTGTTGTCACCCGGCATTAGGTGTGACATCTCACCCTGTCCGATTTCCGATCATGATTTTGCTTCTCTTGTTTTTGATATCCCCACCGGGGTCAAACGCGGCCCGGGTGTTTGGAATTTGAATAATTCTCTGCTGAAAGATAAAGATTTCTGTACGTCCATCGAGAAATTGATTGATTGCCATTTACATTTTTAACCGTCTTTCACAAGTCTTTCACAAGTGGATCTGGAGCTCGTCTCAATGTCACAAAAACCGAGGCGATGTGGCTGGGAGCATGGCGTTCTCGCGGCGACCAGCCGCTTGGCCTCAAATGGGTGACGAAAATGAAAATTCTAGGTGTTGTTTTTGGACAAGATACCGAGACAGATAATTGGCGACCGAAACTCGAGAAATTAGAGAAACATCTCCATCTCTGGAAATCTCGCTCTCTCTCTCTTGTTGGCAAATCGTTCATAATCAATGTTTTGGGAATTAGTAAACTTCTTTATCTTTCTGCCGTTTTGTGTGTCCCTAAATGGGTTATTTCAAAGGTAAACAATCTAGTATGGCCTTTTCTCTGGGGATCTTGCATTGAAACGGTTAGCCAGATGACTTGCCACCAATCCTTAGGGAAAGGTGGTCTCGGCATTTTTAATTTTCAGACCAAAAGTGACTCTCTTAAGTTAGCTTCCCTTATTTGTAACCTTGAGGATCGTGAATCAAAGTCCTTTTTTCTAACCAAATACTTTCTTGGTTCTCGACTCGCTTCTTGCTGTCCGGAGTGGCGTTCTTTTCGCGATAACCCCACTCCGAGTACGCAAAATTTGACACCTTATTATGAGAAATGTTTTTCGGTTCTCACTACTCTTCGCGGGATTGTTTCCTGCCGAGAGTGGCAGGATTTTGTTTTCTCCTCCAAGAGGTGCTATTCAGCTCTCTTGAGAGAGAATTCTGCTTCACCGATTCTGCACCGTTTCTGGTCTTCCTTCCTCCTGATTGATTTTGATCTCGACCTCTTCTGGGATTATGTGCGGGATGGTTTCTCCGAAAACTATAAGAACGATATCCTCTGGCTAATTGTCCTTCGCGCGGTTAAAGTGCGTGACTCTGAAAAATTGGGGGTATATTGATTCTAATAAATGCGCGTCTTTTTCTCGTAAAGAGACAATTGATCATTGTTTTCTGAACTGTGTTCGTGTGAAACGTGTGTGGTCCTTTTTCTCTCCTGTCCTCTCTTCTCTTCTTGGTAATGTGTTTCTGCCGTCTTGTACTCGTGTCTTCTTTTTCCGTTGGGCTCCCGTCAGCCCTAAAAATGCTCAACTAATTCGTTTTTTAATCAAAACGATCCTGTACGGTATCTGGAAATTTCGTAATAAAGCTACTTTCCATAATGGAAATGATACCCCTGAGGGTATGATCCGTTATATCCTCAGCGATATCAAGAACAGAGTAGCTTGCGATTATTATCGGCTTACTGTCTCCGAATTTAGAAATTGCTGGGAAGCTCCGGGTTTGTGCTGCTTGAACGGTGACTTACAAACTGCTGCTGCAAATATTTCTGTAAATAGTTATTTAGGTTAAGTTACGTTAGTATTCTAATATTAGGTCCTATTATTTAGTTTTCTTCTATTATTGGCTTTAGTTAATCTTACGATTTATCTAGTATATTAGTTAAGTCTATTAATATTTAGGT
Source organism: Pocillopora damicornis (assembly GCF_964200805.1). Classification (NCBI taxonomy): domain Eukaryota; kingdom Metazoa; phylum Cnidaria; class Anthozoa; order Scleractinia; family Pocilloporidae; genus Pocillopora; species Pocillopora damicornis. The sequence goes on from NC_142670.1 coordinate 20,004,477, forward strand.
CTAATATTTAAGAGGTCGTCCCTTTGTATGTAAATATGGACTTGTCATGGACTTTATTAGTATCTAATTAGTATCTTTTTGGACTTTGGAACCTTTTTGTCGATTAGCTAATATGGACATTATTAGTATTTAATTAGTTTTTTTCTGGAACTTTTTTCGATTAATAATTAATAAGGGCCAAGCCCACGTGCGTTCCGCACTTTTATCCTGTACATAATGATTTATTCCAAATAAATCTTTTCAAAACTTAAAATCTGTTCTTATCAGCTTAATATCTGATACGCTGCTCATTGAGCAGCTTATGTATTAAACTGATTTTTGGAACTGGGCTGTGGAAAAGAGGCTTGCCTCGTCCCATCCACGGGTTGCCTCGGTATAACACTACCTCCGAGTGCGGCCCACTTCCCTCTGGCTATTATTGAAAGTGTCTTCCCCAGAGGGAAGTGGGCCGCACTCAGAGGTAGTGTTATACCGAGGCAACCCGTGGCTGGGACAAGAACAAGTTCCGTGTGAAAGTGTGGTATTGAGGCCAGCCCGTTACATGTGATGTTTGTCACGTGAAGGGTCACAAGGCCGCGGATTGCCCCTCAAAGGGCAAGTGTTTTGTTTGTAAGGAGGAGGGGCACCTTTCTAAGGATTGTACCCATCGGGTGAATGTTCCTGTTACTGAAGCTGCTCCCCAGTCTCCTCCTTGTGGGCAGGCCCCTGGGGGGGGTTGTTTCTGGTTGTCCCGCTGAGGACCTGTGGGATAATGAGCTCGACTCTGATTCTGAGGGTCAGACTTACTATAGTGATAAATACGACGATAGCAGCCTTGCTGTAAGCTGTGATAATGCTAATAATCAAGTAGAGCCGGCTCTTAATGTAAATGCTGATAGTGTAAATGCTAGCAATGATATAAATAGTGTCAATAATAACGTAAATGCTGTGGTCCAAAACCCTAAGGGGGGACTGTGCTGCCAATAATGTAAGCGCTGCTGGTAATTTAATTAGCACTTGTAGTTCGGTAACGCCTGCTAGCAAAGCTTCTTACAGTTCTGTGGTGGCTACTGGGGAGGCTGCTCGCGTTGAGTCGTCTTGCGAGGACTTGTTTTCAGATGAGTCCTCGGAGGCCTCGGACATGGTTTGTGATTCTGTTACCCGGAAATGGGCGGCCTCGGAGGTTTTGTCGGATGAGGCCGTCTCCTCTGATTCGGATGCTACGTTGATTCCGTCTTCTCAGGCCCCTAAGTCTGGTAAGAGGGCTGCCTTGAAACTTCCGGCCCCTTTGGGCTCCCACTTGCTCCCTGGTGGAACCGCTGATGCGGCGTTGGCTGCTATTTCACGGGGTTCCTCATCGGTAGTGAAAAATTACTATGACCGGTCTTCTCCTTCTTATGGCATTGTCTGTTCTTTCCCTTAACTGCAACGGAATCAGGGATCAGCCCAAGCGTGCTGGTCTCATGCAGTGGTTGCGCTCCCTTCCTGTAAGTGTAGATATTGTCTGCCTTCAGGAGATGCATTGTTTGTCTTTGTCGGAGTGTTCTTTGTGGTTCCAGTCTTCTGGTTTCAGTTGTGCCCTCTCTTGTGGCTCTGTACATTCTTGTGGTTGTGTTGTGGTCGTTATCTCCATTGTGAATTTGTGTTCTGCGGCAAATCGTTTCGTGTGTGTTGTATTTATGCGCCTAATCACAACCCTGCACGTGACCAGTTTTTTGATGATCTTCAGGCGAAGGTGGATCCCTCGGTTCCCACCATCCTTTGCGGCGACTTCAATGCGGTCTTTGATCGGTCAGTTGACCGTTTTGGTTCGGACCCATCTGACCTGTCCCATGAGAGTTTTTCCTCTCTCCAGGATCTTTTTGATGCCTGCTGTACAGTTGACATTTGGAGGTATCTCCATCCTTCTTCTTCTACCTTTTTTTGGACCAGGTGGGATGGCTCCCGTGCCTCCCGTATTGATCTCTGTGGTATTCCGTATGTGTGGGGTTCTTCTGTTCTCTCGTGTGATCTCCTTCCCTGTCTTTCTCTGACCATTGTGGTCTCCTCACTGTTGTCTCGGTCCCGGATGTTGTCCCACCTGGCCCCGGTCTGTGGAAGCTCAATATTTCTATCATGCAGGAGCAGGCGTATGTCCGTTTAATTAGTGACTTTTGGGCATCATGGTGCTCCTCGGTCCTTTGTTTCCCCTCGCTGGCGAATTGGTGGGACGAGGGCAAGAGCCGTATCAAAGGGCTCTGTTTGCTATTGCTGCTCGAGGTCAGGCGCCCGGTCCTGTAATAGGGACCTTCTTGTACGTCTTGTTGACCATCTGAAGTCCAAGGTGGATGCTGGTTCCATGTCTTGTCTTGGGCCTTATCATTCTGCACTCTCTGAATTGGCTGTCCTGGACTCTGAGGGTGCGAGGGGCGCTCAGGTTCAGGCAAGGGTCAGATGGGTCGAGGAGGGTGAGATTTCGTCTTCCTATTTTTTTCCGCCTTGAGAAGAAATAGTCTGCGGATCGTTGGATTTCTGCGCTGAGGGAGAGCGATGGCTCTATTGTCTCCTCTCCTGCTGATTTGTGTCGTTCGTTGTCCTCGTTCTACTTTGATCTTTTTACTGCCTCCGACACGGACCCTTGTGCTCAGTCCGCCCTCCTGGGGAACTTGTCATCTGTTCTCCCCAGTGATCAGGCGGCTTTGTGTGGGGGTCATCTCTCGGCTACAGAGGTTTCTTCTGCTCTTCTCGGTATGGCCAGGCGCAAGGCCCCCGGGCTGGATGGTCTGCCAGTAGAATTTTATATTAAGTTCTGGGATGTTCTCGGTCCGGACCTTGTCTCCGTCTTGAACTCTTGTCTGGATTCAGGTTCCCTGGCTCTTTCTCAGTGCAGAGGCATAATCTCATTGTCTTTTAAGAAGGGTGATCGCCTGGACCCTCGTAATTAGCGGCCAATTACCCTTCTTAATGTTGATTATAAGTTGGCTTCCTGTGCTATTGCTGGGCAGCTGCTCAGTCATCCATCTTGTTGTTGCTAAGGACAACACGTATGGGGTCCCCGGGAGGTTTATAGGCGAAAATTTTGCGCTCCTTCGGGATGTCGCTGACTATGCCTCCTCCTCTGGCACCTCGGTGGCCATTCTTTCCCTGGATCAGGAGAAGGCTTTTGACCGTGTTGACTGGTCTTTCATGCGGTCCACTCTGTGTGCTATGGGCTTTGGCCCCTCTTTCATTGTGGTTGAAGATGTGGTTGTTGAGAAGGAGGTTGCGGATGAGGACTCGGTTGAGGATGATAAGGATGCGGTTGTGGAAGATGAGGGAGGGGTCCCTAGAGACATAACGTGTCCTAAAAACCTATCATATAATGTTTTAGGTCAGTAGGTGTGTGTATCTGGCTTTAAAATCTTACAGTGAGGAGATACCAAACGTGTCAGCCTCTGGGACCATCTACGGGACTCGCAAGGGCTTGTGGGGGTGACCTGCTACTATCCACCATAAACCGTGGGAAGGATCCCTCGACCACCCCCCTCACCCAGGGCGTGCTTCGGCATCGCTTCTCGGCCTTTTGGCTAAGATCAGCCAACAAGTAAGTGATTTTTATTGTTGGTAAGGGCGATTTTTTTAACCCTTTTTTTTTCGCTTTGTGAGTGAGAGAGTTTTTTAGAGATATAGATATATGTGAGAATGAGATGCCTGTGACTGCTGATTTGGATAATGAGATGCCTGTTGAATTGAACAATGAGATGCCCATGAGTGCTGTGAATGGATTGCCCAAAACGAATGCAGAGAATGTTGAAGACCGCCATATTGTTAATTGAGACTCGTACGCGTAACGGGCGGCGAGAACCGCTTCTTATGAGTACCCGCCACAGCAACAGAGAGCTCGGAATTCTGAAAACGTTATGCCACAGCGGCCAAGAACCGCGTTTTTTATTCCGAGCAAAAATACAACGGCCAAGTCGGTATTTGAAGCTCTTGAGCAAGCCGAAATTGACGTGACGGAAATCGTATGCTTACAACGGAACATGAACGGGGAGGTCACCGTGACCTTCAAGTCTATATAAGCAAAGGAGAAATTCCTCCGGCTGAATTCCCTGCAAGTAGATGCTGAGCATTTTGCCATTCAAGATGTGGACAAACCGTTGACCTTCCTCACAATTTACGACGCTCCTTTCGAATTGTCTGACCTCGCCATCAACCGTCGCGGCAAACATTCGTTGGCTCCAAATGTTTATAATGGCCTCTGCCACTACCCGGTCAGGATCTCGAAACCGATCCCCAGCTTCCTCCATTTTGGTAAACTTCAAATCTTTGTAAAACATAGTTCTCAAGTCCCCACATGTCATAAGTGTAATCGTCGTGGTCACTTTAGTAGTGTTTGTCCTAATCGTGTGTGCTTTAATTGTGAGAGTCTCGGCCACGAGGCCCGTGATTGTCCTTGTCCTGTTTTGTGCTGTATCTGTAAGGAGGAAGGGCATCTGGGGATCAACTGTACATATTCGTGGTTCGTTTCTACGGTCTCTCCAACCGACGAGCAGGACGATATCGCAGTGGAATCCGACGACGACGATGGTTTGAGCGATTGTTCTTATGGTCGCGGCGCAGATTATCTACTTCCCGCTTCCCCCCTATTTTCTGAAACTCCTTCCCCCGCTGATGTGCCTGTTGCCGATACCTCTTCTCCTCCTGATGCTGTTCTATCTGACCCTAGTGATTCGCCTTTGCTTTCTTCTCCGGATTCTCCGGTTCTTAATACCGATGGCCTCGTAAAATCTGTTCAATCTGTGCCCGACCTGCCGCGACATCGTATTCCTGCTCTTCTTTCTGACTCTCTCTCAGCCGCTTCTAGACGTTCTTCTTCACCTCTTTCTGTAAAACCAACGCCTTCTCTTCCTTCTGAACCTGTCGCCGATCCTTCTTCATCGCCGCCTGACTCCTTGGACAACGGTATGGACGTCACCATCAACCTGAAGAGGAAATCGGTGGACGCGTTCCCGAAGCGCACAAAGAAAGGAAAGAAAAAACCTGCTCATAAGTGAGTTTAGTTATCATCCGCGAGTCTTTTTTTCCAAGAGTTTTCTTTTTAAGCTTTTAACTGTTAATGCAAGGGGCTTTGCTAACCCCCTTAGTCATAATTTTTTGTTCGATTCGATCGAGTCTTCCAATTGTGATGTTTGTTTTGTTCAAGAAACTTTAGTGAGTTCCGAATCCACTATTAAATCCCTGTCTCGCAGATGGCTGGGCCGTTGTTTTTGGTCTCCAGCCTCTGGTAGACAGGGTGGTGTGGTCACTTTAATTTCGACGAAATGTTCAGATGAGATTGTCTCTTGGAAAAAAGACTCACACGGTCGTATTGTCAGTATTTTGATGAGGAGCAACGGTGTAGATGTTAATATAGTTAATATTTACGCTCCCACAAATCTTGCAGAGCGAAAGATTTTCTTTGATTCTCTCCACGAATTTTTTATTCCTTCCGATGCAATCATCATCGGAGGGGACTTTAATTGCTACGATAATGTTCTCGATAAATTTGGTGGAAACATTTCTATTCACAAAGAATACGAGTCGTTGAAAAATGATTTTGCTCTTGTTGACGTTTGGCGCAATTTGCATCCCGGCTCAAGGGAATTTACGTGGTTCCATTCGTCCTTGTCTATCGGGAGTAGATTAGACAAGTTTTTGGTTTCAAGGTAGTTGTTGTCACCCGGCGTGGAGTGCAACATCTCACCTTGTCCAATTTCCGATCACGATTTTGTTTCCTTTGTTTTCGACATCCCCACTGGGTTCAAACGCGGCCCGGGTGTGTGGAATTTTAATAATTCCCTTCTGAAAGATAAGGACTTTTGTAGCACTATAGAAAAATTGATTCATTGTCATCTACGTTTTTTGCCCTCTTTCGCGAGTCTTCAGGATTGGTGGGAGTTTTTGAAACTGTCCATCAAAGAGGAATTGATCGCCTTTTCGCGTAATAGACAGAGGCATTTGCGTAAACAGCAAGTATCTTTAACGAATAAGTTAATTCGTCTCCGTCAACGTTTGGTTGATAGGGACGACACCATCTCCGTTTTGGTTTCTGACACGGAAAGCCAGTTGAAAGCCCTTCGCATTAAAGAAATCGTGGGGATCATGATCCGAAGCCGCGCGCAATGGCTGGAGGAAGGCGAACGGCCCAGCCGTTACTTCGTTAATTTGCAAAGAATCAAGGCTCAGAGATCTCACATCTCTTCAGGTTACGATTTAAATGGCACCGAGGTCTCTTCTCAGGAAGAGATCGAAAAAGCACACGTCGATTTTTACTTGCGCCTCTTTTCCGAAGAACCAGTTGACGCGGCTCTGCAGGACGATCTTTTGTCCTCTTTGCTGCGTCAGCACTCTTCCGATCAAGTGTCGTCTTGCGAAGGCCAGATGACGCTTGATGAAATGACCTTTGCGTTAAAGAAAATGAACAGCAATAAGGCACCTGGCCCCGATGGCCTGTCTGTCGAATTTTATGTCAAATTCTGGGATCGGCTAGGTCCGTACTTGTGCCGTGTCCTTAATGCCTGTTATCGGGCTGGGGAGATGTGTGAGTCTATAAAGCGAAGTAATACGCTCGTCATCTTTAAAAAAGGTGACCGTAAAAACTTGAAAAAACTGGCGACCGATTTCTCTTCTGAATGTCAATTATAAAATTTGCTCCAAAGTTCTTTCTCTTCTCTCTCTAGAGTTCAAGAATTTATTGTTGATCCTGATCAAACCTGTTCTGTTCCCGGACGTAAAATTACATCAAATTTGCACATTCTTAGAGATGTGCTAGATCACATCGATCACACTAATGAAAACACTTTTGGTTTTGGTCCATCCTTTCGTTTTTGGATCAATACCCTATATAATGGCGCCAACATGCGCATTATTGTGAACGAGTGGTTGTCGGACACAATACCTTTATCCCGCGGGGTGAGACAGGGAGATTCCCTGTCTCCCTTGTTGTACATTCTTTGTGTTGAAACTCTTGCGTGCAAAATCCGAAACAATCCAGATATCGAGGGCTTTCTCCTTCCGGGCGCACGAGGTTTATGTTATAAAGTTGGTGTTTATGCTGATGATATGACCTGTATTGTTAAGTCCTACCGTTCTCTTCAGGTTTTGTTTAACATGATTAATGTGTATGAGGGTGGATCTGGAGCTCGTCTCAATGTCGCAAAAACTGAGGCCATGTGGCTGGGAGCATGGCATTCACGCGGCGACCAGCCGTTTGGCCTCAGTTGGGTGACGAAAATGAAAATTTTAGGCGTTGTTTTTGGCCTCGATACCGATGCCGATAATCTTACAAATTGCTGCTGTAAATATTTCTGTAAATAGTTATTTAGGTTAAGTTACGGTAGTATTCTAATATTAGGTCTTATTATTTAGTTTTAGATATGGATATATGTGAAAATGAGATGCCTGTGACTGTTGATTTGAATAATGAGATGCCTGCGACTGAATTGAATAATGAGATGCCTGTGAGTGGAGATGATATGGAAAATGGTGAAGACCGCCATGTTGTTAATGGAGACTCGTACGCGTCACGGGCGGCGAGAACTGTATCGTATGAGTACCCACCACGACAGGAAAGAGCTCGATACTCTGAAAATGTTTTGCCCCAGCAGCCAAGAACCGCGTTTTTTAACGCCAAGTAAGAATACATCGGCGAAGTCGGTCTTTGAAGCCCTGGAGCAAGCCGAAATTGACGCGGCGGAAATTGCATGTCTGCAAGGAAAGATGAATGGAGAGGTCACCGTCACCTTCAAATCTATTTCAGCAAAAGAGAAGTTCTTCCGCCTTAACTCGCTCCGGGTAGACGCCGAGCATTTTGCTCTTCAGGACATCGACAAACCGTTGACCTTCCTCACAAGTTCGGATCGTGAAGTCAAGTTATCCATTGGAAGGGTGACCTCGCTATTGTGTTCTTTTTTGGCCGGATTTCTGTAAGTGTAACTGCGATTTGTTCTTTTAGCCCCAAGTGAGTACCTGCCGGGAGGGAAAACTTGGTGGTTTTTCTTTCTTTGGCCACCCATCCCATTTGGGGTTAGTACAGGATCTAGGGTGTGCCCCTTTTTGGGCCCTTACTTTTTCCTACTTTCCCTTCGTGATGGTTGTCCCACGCGTTCTTATACGTTCGATGGACGTTAAACTTGGTGTTTTCCCTGAGGGTACGTCGATCTTCGATACTGCAAAGGCTCTTCGGGATTATTTCGCAGAGGAGGCCCAGTTTAAGGTGGTGGCCATTCAACAGTGCCCCAATCCTATTGCTCGGGTGACATTCGAAGAGGGAGGGGAAGCCGCTAAGGCGGATTTTCAGGACCAGAGGTTTATCCAGATTTGTGGGGTTGAGTGTGAAGTGATCTCCCCTGCCTCCGGTGGAGAAGGTTCTGGTGTACAATTTCCCCTATGAGAACAATGACGGCCCAGTGCATAGGGTCTTGTCTGACTATGGCTCGGTCGAGGGTATCTCTTACCAGACGTGGGTTGGCCTCCCGGGTATTCACACAGGTACCCGGGTGGTGAAAATGGTCCGCTCATCCCCCATCCCGCGGTCCCTTGTGTGTGCATGTGGCCTGTGACTGCCCTGATCGTCCAGGTTTCTATGGTGGGGGTGCCTGGGGTCCGTTGCCCAATCGTTGTCTTCCTGGTTCCGAGCTGGGTGAGTCCGCAGGTGGTGGGCCCCCGGCTGTTGAGGCTCATCATACTGAACCCGTTTCTGTGGCGGGGGTTGGCCCATCTGGCCAGACCCTTTCTTCTCCTGCCTCCCCTTCATGTGGTGGGGGTGGTTCTTCGGATGGTTGGGTTGCCCACGTCTCGGTTCCTGACAGTGAACTTTCTTTGAGTGTGTGAGGATAGCAGCGCTGCTAGCACCGTGTTGAATAGTCAGGGCTACATAATTAGCAATGGGGATAATGCTCTTAGAAATGCAAATGTTATAGATAATGCTTCTAGTAAAGTAAGCAATAGTAGTAATGTAAGCTATGGTAATGCTAGTAGTAATGTAAGCGACAGTGCTATTTGTACTGCAAGCTCTGCAAGCAATGCTGTTAATGTAAATAAGCTTGATAATGTGGCTAGTAATTCAAAAACTAGTGCTGATGATGGGCCAAAACGCTGCTCATCGGCTGATCTTAATAGTAATGGGTCCCCAGTTTTGGGCGAGCCTGGCCCAGACACAAGTGTGGAGGTTTCTCCCTCTTCGTCTGTGGATGCCGAGATGGTGCCTGCCTCTAACCACCGCAAGTGTCCCTGTCTCGCAGATGGCTGGGCTGTAGTTTTTGGTCTCCAGCCTCTGGTAGACAGGGTTGTGTGGTCACTTTGATTTCATCGAAATGTTCAGATGAAATTGTCTCTTGGAAAAAGGACTCACATGGTTGTATTGTCGGTATTTTGATCAGGAACAACGATGTAGATGTTACTTTAGTTAATATTTACCCTTCCACTAATGTTGCGGAGCGAAAGATTTTCTTTCATTCTCTTCACGAATTTTTTATTCCTTCCGCTGGAATTATCATCGGATGTAATAACATATTAGACCTAGTACTGACGACAAACAGCGACCTGATAAATAACTTGGAAGTCGGTGAACCATTCTCTGACCATAATTCAATAACATTCATCGTAAACACTCGCCCCAACCAACAACGGATCTCAACGAAAGAAAATTACGCATTTAACAAGGCAGACTGGAGCCATCTAAGATCTCTGTTCAGTTATTCACCCTGGTACTTAACTTTAGAACAACAGGACATTAATGTTAACTGCAAAGTATGGAAAGATCTTTATTTCACAGTGGTTAACGAAAGTATTCCCAAGTACCGGCTCAAAAGAAAAAACATTACTCCATGGATTACGAAGGACTTAATTAAATTGAGCAGGAAAAAGAAACACCTTTACAAAAAAGCTAAAAAGTCCAACAGCGAGGATCACTGGGTCGCTTATTGTACTTTGAACAACACTTTGAAAAAGAAGTGTAACTTGGCCAAATGGAGCCATCTTAAAGCACTCGCTGATAAATTACTAGTAGAGAATAATTCCAAGCCGTTTTGGAACTACGTGAGATCAATAAGAAAAGGTACTAACGACCTGGTGTTCCTAAAAGAAGGAAGTGCTGAAATCGCAGGTGATCAAGAGATTTCACAACATATGAATGCATATTTTGCATCAGTATTCACACATGAACAAAGGACTCTTCTGGAATTTGATTATGTTCTCGATGAAAAGTTATGCAATGTATTAGGTACACCTAACGAAGTGGAAAACATCTGTAAAACCTAAACAAACACAAGTCTCCAGGTCCTGATAAATTATTGCCTCGTATTCTAAAGGAATGCGCACTGGAACCATCTACATCACTTTGTAATCTATTCAACAAGTCGTTTCAATCTGGCTCGCTACCCTTACATCCATCATTAGCAAAATAGCGGAGAAGATTGTAACATCAAGAGTTGTCTCATTCTGGACTGAACATCAAATACTAAATCCAAACCAATTTGGCTACTTGGAAGGCAGATCGACAGTGTCAACTCTTAAGCTGTTATAACGACTGGTGCTTAACAAGAAATACGTCAAAAGCGTATGATGTAATATTTCTGGACCTGTCAAAAGCATTTGACAGTGTCCCTTATGAGCGCCTACTTTTAAAACTCAACAGGTATGGGATAGATGGGCAACTACACCTGTGGTTTAGGAACTTCTTAACCAATCGAAAAAAAAGAGTTCTGATAAGTGGATCGTACTCGGATTGGTCACCTGTGACATGTGGTGTCCCTTCAGGGCTCAATACTGGGGCCAGTTATGTTCCTTATTTACATGAACAACATGCCTGACATAATCACGTCTACTGCCAAATTATTTGCTGACGACACCAAAATCTATCAACAGATAAACAACGTAGAAGATTCTATTGCTTTGCAGATAGATCTGGCAACCCTCAACCTATGGGCAGATCGTTGGCAGATGAAATTTAATCCTACCAAATGTGAAGTCATGAGAATTTCACATAACAAAGACAAAAGGTCCACATGGTACAATATATCGGGCACCGAGTTAAGAAATGTATCTAATTATAAAGATCTTGGAGTTATTATGGCGAGTGATCTGAAATGGTCAAAACATGTTGAACAAATAGTTCACAAAGCAAATAGGGTTATTGGCCTATTTAAGCGCACAGTAGGCGGCAAAAATAAAGATATTTTCTCAAATTTGTACAAAACCCTGGTTTGTCCAATCTTCGAGTACGCTTGCCTGGTGTGGTCACCTCACCTAGCCAAAGACATCCATGAAATTGAGAAGATACAAAGAAGAGCTTTGAGAATCGCTTTAAACCAAAGAAGACAAGAGATGGCATACGAGGAGAGGTGTAAAATTCTTAAATGGAACTCTTTAGAACAAAGGAGAGATTTTCTTTCCTTGGTGGAATGTTATAAAATCGTATTCAATCTGAATGGATTAAATTTCAGCGATTATTTTGAACTGTGCAGGAACACAGTTTAAATTAAAAAAAGTTTAAATTAAGATTGAAGAATCATATGAATGTTTATTGAATGGCAATTTTATATTTATTTATGATACTTATCTGTTTTTCACTTGACTTTTTTATATTTTTAGTACTTGTTTTTATATAGTGACCTTAAATAAATTGATATTTTTTCTTTAGGAGACCCTTGATATAGGGCTAACTTCTGGGTTTCCTTTTTCTTAATAACTACGTTTTTGTATGTTATTCTGAAATAAAGTATTGTATCTGATCACTTCTTGGCCTTATGGCTCAGATCAAGTAAGTGCTTTTTTTGAGGGCTTATATATTTCATTCACTTTACGTTCTTTGGTTATCAGTTCTATGAAGTCAAATTCTCCAATTGAAGTTGATGTAGATAAGATTACGGAGTCTTGTGCTCAAGTTGACGGAGATGAGGATTTGTTATCACCGCTGTGCACAAAAACTGAAGATACTAAAGACAGGAGTGTGGTTAATGGGGAGAGCTGTGAGTCACAAGCAGCCCGCACAGTTTCTCTTGGAGAACGGCTGTGCCATACACTGCCGGTTTACAATGGAAACACTATGCTGCAGTGACCAAAGAGCACCTTTTTTACACCGAATAAGGTGATGACAGCCAGATCTGTTTTCAACGCCTTAGTGAACGCCAATATTGATAACTCAGAGATTCACTGCCTGCAGAGAATATTAACGGTGAGGTTTTTGTTACCTCTAAGACCATTGCCACTAAAGAAAAGTTTCTTCGTTTGAACTTGCTTAAAGTGAATTCCGGGAATTACACTCTCCAGGATATTGATAAGCCACTCACCTTCCTTACCATTTGTAACGTGCCTTTTGAGTTATCTGACCTTGGTATTATTAAACATTTAGCTGCTTTCTGTGAGGTCTTACATTATCGACGTGGAAAGCATTCTCTCGCCCCCAACGTTTATAACGGTTTGCAGCATTACCACATCCGTATCTCTAAACCTATTCCCAATTATCTGCAGTTTGGTTCGGCCATGAGGCGTGAGATTGTCACTTCGCGACGCTGTGTTGCATATGTAAGGAGGAGGGACACCGTGGTGTAAACTGCAATTATTCGTGGGTCTTTTCCATTCACCGTTCAGGCCAATGTGTGTGGAATTTTAATAATTCTCTTTTGAAAGATAAGGAATTTTGTACCTATATTGAAAAATTGATTGATTGTCATTTGTGTTTTTTACCTTCTTTCGCGAGTCTTCAGGATTGGTGGGAGTTTTTGAAACTGTCCATGAAAGAGGAATAGATCGTCTTCTCTCGTAACAAGTGGAGACGTTAACGTAAAGAGCAAGTATTTTTAACGAATAAATTAATTCGTCTCAGTCGATGTTTGGTTGATGGGGAGGAAACCACCTCCGTTTAATCTCCAACACAGAAAGTCGATTGAAAGCCCTTTGCATTAAAGAGATCAAAGGGATCATGATTCTTAGCCACGTGCAATGGATAGAAGAAGGCGAACGGCCCAGCCAGTACTTTTTTAACCCGCAAAAAATTAAAGCTCAGAGATCTCAAACCTCTCCTTCCCAGAGGGGATCGAAAAAGCGCACATTGATTTTTATTCGCAGCTCTTTTCTGAAGAGCCAATTGACACAGCTTTGCCGATGATCTTTTGTCCTCATTGTCGTGTCAACTTTCTTCTGATCAAGCGTCATCTTGTGAAGGCCAGATGATGCTTGACGAAATGACCCTTGCATTAAGAGGTATGAACACCAATAAAGCACCTGGCCCTGACAGCCTTTCTGTTGAATTTTATGTAAAATTTTGGGATTGGCTAGGTCTGTACCTATGCTGTGTCCTTAATGTTTGTTATCATGCTGGAGAGATGTGTGAGTCTATGAAGACAAGTAACACGCGCGTCATCTTCAAAAAAGGTGATCCTAAAAACTTGAAAAACTGGTGACCAATTTCTGCTCTAAATGTCAATTCCCTGTCTCCCTCGTTGTACATTCTCTGCATTGAAACTCTCACATGTAAGATTCGAAATAATCCAGATATCAAGGGCTTTCTCCTTCCAGGCACACAAGGTTTATGTTATAAAGTCAGTGTGTATGCTGATGATATGACCTGTATTGTCAAGTCCTATTGTTCCCTAGAGTGTTTCTTTAATATGATTAATGTGTATGAGGGCAGATCTGGAGCTCGTCTCAATGTCACAAAAACTGAGGCCATGTGGCTGGGAGTATGGTGTTCATGCAGCGACCAGCCACTTGGCCTCAAGTGGGTGATGAAAATGAGAATTCTAGGTGTTGTTTTTGGACATGATACCGATGCAGACAATTGGCGACCGACACTCGACTTGTGTGTCCCTAAATGGGTTATTTCAAAAGTTAACAATCTGGTCTGGCCTTTCCTTTGGGGATCTCGCCTTGAAATGGTTAGCCAGATGACCTGCCACCAATCCCTTGGGAAAGGTGGTCTTGGCATTTTTAATTTTCAGACCAAAAGCAATTCTCCTAAGTTAGCCTCCCTTGTCTTTAATCTCAATGATCGTGAGTGAAAATCCTTTTTCCTAACCAAATATTTTCTTGGTTCTAGACTTTCATTGATCGATGTGAGCTGGAAGATTGCTCATGGTGTCCTCTATATGGCTCAGCATCTTATGTCTTTCGGAATGCCAGTTCCTCTCCTTTGTTTCTGTGGGGCTCCTGTGGAGTCCTTGGAGCACTTTTTTTTTTCCTGTCCTTTGGCTCAAAGTTTTCTTTCATGGCTTCAATCTTTACTGTTTCCTTTCTCCCCCACGTGTCCATGTGTCCTGTTCTTTTCGGTTTCAACTTGGATGAGTTGCATGTTACACCTTGTGTCTTTGTGTACCTTCTCAATCTGTCTAAGTTTCTCATGTGGCATTCCTGGAATGATTTCAGGTTTCATGGTATCCGTCCTGGCGCTGTGGAGGTCATCGTGTAGGCTAAGGTGCACACAAGGTTCAACATCCCACTATTTTTCAAGTGCTTTAAATCCCTTTGCCGCAAACGCTACTTCCTTAGGCAATGGGGAGCTTGCGGTGTTGTTGCCTCTGTTGTCAATGGTTGTCTGTCGGTAAATATCTCATCCGTGTTTTGGTTTTGCCTCATTTAGTGCCGTCTTCTGCTGGGTCTTCTTCATTGGTGTACTGCACAGAGGTTTTGCTTGCATGGCCCTAATCTGGGCGTTTTTGTGTGGTGTTTTTGTGTCCTCATGTGCTGGGTCTCTTTCATTGGTGTACTGCACTGAGGTGTTTGCTGCGTGGCCCTAATCTGGGCATCCTTGTGCGTTGTATTAGTGTCCCCCTGTGCCGGGTCTCCTTCACTGGTGTACTGCACAGTGTGGGTTTGTGTCGTATGGCCCTAATCTGGGCGTTCTGTGTTTCTGTCTTGTGCGATTATGGTGTATTCTTTGTGCCTTGTCAGTCCTGTGTCTGTGCGGAGGGGAGGGAAGGAGGGTTCCCTAGAGACATAACGTGTCCTAAAAATCTATCGTACAATGTTTTAGGTCCGTAGGTGCATGTATCTAGCGATAAAATCTTACAGTAAGGAGATACCTAATGGATCAGCCTCTGTGACTGTCTGCGGGACTCGCAAGGGCTTGTGGGGGCAACCTGCGACCTGCTTCTATCCACCATAAATCATGGGAAGGATCCCTCAACCACCCCCCTCACCAAGGGCATGCTTCGGCATTGCTTCTTGGCCTTTTGGCTAAAACAAGTGAGTTGTTGCTGCGCCCTTTTGGGTTTCGTAAGTTTATTTAGCTAAGCTTTTCTTCGATTTTTGGTTATTTAGTTCACATGTCAGTTGATTCAAGTGAGGCAATTGTATCAGAAATGTCTATGCCATGTGAGGACTCTACTGTCAGAGAATAATAAGGATGTATTATTGCCTTTGCCACCTGAAGAAGATGATGGTATGCTCATTGGGAGTGTTGTGAATGGGGATTTGTACATGTTGAGAGCTGCTCATACCATCTTGTTTAGCTCGCCGCCTTGCAGAAAGCCCACTGTATCCTTGGAAAATGTTATGCCGCAGCGCCCTAAGACAGCCTTTTTTACACCGGCAAGGTCGGTTTTTGAAGCACTTACCAACACAGATATTGATGGCAGCGAAATTCATTGTTTACAGAAGAAACTTAACGGTGAGGTCCTCATCATCTTTAAGTCTATTTTATGCTTTTTTCCCCAATTATTAATGTTCTATTATTGTGATAATTGCTGATATATGTTAGTAAGTCTATTTCTTCTAAAGAAAAGCTCCTTTGACTTAGTTCACTAAAGGTAGACTCTGAAAATCTTGCAGTCCAGGACATTGACAGGCCTCTCACCTTTTTAACAATTTACAATGCAACTTTGAAGCTCTTGGACCTTGCCATAATATAGCGTCTTGCACCTTTTTGCAAGGTGCTCCATTATTGTCATGGCAAGCACTTCCTTTTCCCTATTGTTTTTAACAGCCTCCGGCATTATTGCGTTGGAATTATCAAACCTATCCCAAGTTTTCTCTGGTTTGGGAAGTACCAAATTTTCTTGACTATCAATCCCAAGAACCAACTTGTTGTAAATGCAACCACGCCAGTCATTTTAGTAGCGCCTGCCCAAATAAGATCTGCTTCAACTGTGACCAACTTGGCGACAAAGCCTGTGAATGTTCTCTGCCAACCTTATGCTGCATTTGCAAAGAAGAAGGGCACTTGGGTGTCAATTATGATTATTCCTGGTTCTTCCCGACAATTGCTCCAACGGATGAATTAGCCGATGGTCGGAGTGAGGAGTGTTTACCACTTTTATCTGCATTGCCAGCCATTCCTTATATTTCTGCTGTTTCTGAACGATCTCCTTCTCCTGTCGTGTTAGCCACCGCCGATGCCACCCCATCTTGCTCTAATGACTTGCCTGCTTCTGACGTTTCCTCACCTGTTTCACCTATGTTTAATTCTGATGGCCTCTTAACTTTGATCGCATCTCCGCTGGATCCATCTTGACATCGAATTCCTGCTCTTTTACCTGATTCTCTTGCGGCTTGTTCTCGTCGATCGACTTTGCCAATTCCTGTTTCTGGACACACCAAATCTTTAGCATCTGTGCAACCTGCTCCTATCGATCCTTCTGCTCCTGTTTTGGAGTCTGACATGAAGGTCACTCATGATTTAAAACGAAAATCAGCGGAAAGGTGATGAAAATAAAAATTCTAGGTGTCGTTTTTGGACATGATACCAATGCAGACAATTGGCAACCGAAACTCAAGAAATAAGAGAAACATCTCGATATCTGGAAATCTCGCTCTCTCTCTCATCAGCAAATCAGTTATAATCAATGTCATAGGCATTAGCAAACTTCTTCATCTTTGTACTGTTTTGTGTCCCTAAATGGGTTATTACTTGGGCTTTCCGAAGGAAACACCCGAGGTGTAAATTCGGCTTCGTTTTTTTTCTTCTTTTTTTTGCATTCAGTAACAAAACACAGTTCCACTACAGGTTTACAACAGCGAAGTCTGTATAGGAAGCTCTTGCGAACGCTGATATAGAAGCTACGGAGATTCATTGTTTACAACACCAACTCAACAGTAAGGTTATCGTTACATTTAAGTCTGTTGCTTCTAAGGAGAAATTCCTCTGCTTAAATTTGCTCGAAGTTGGTTCCAAAAACTACACTCTTCAAGATGTTGATGAGCCCCTCTCGTCCCTTACTATCTATGATGCTCCTTTCGAACTATCTGATTTGGCTATTACCAAATGCCTTTCTCCTTTCTGTGAGGTCTTGCATTATCAATGGGAAAGCATTCACTCGCCCCCAATATCTACAATGGCTTACGGCATTACTGTGTTCACATCTTCAAGCCTATCCCAAGTTTTCTGTTGTTCGGCAACCATCAAATCCTTATTAAATACAACTCTCAGGTCCCTACATGTCATAAGTGCAATCAGCCCAGGCATTTCAGCAATGTTTGTCCAAACAAAATTTGATTTAAGTGTGATAACATGAGGTGCGAGATTGTCACCTTCCGATGCTGTATTGTATATGTAAAGAAGAACAACATCTTGGGTTAATTGGGAATATTCGTGGTTCTTTCCCCATACCGGTGGTGTTTCTACAGATGAGACCAGCGATGTTTCTGTCAACTCTTCTGATGACGGGATGAGTGAATACGGCCGTAGCGAAGAGTATGGGCCCCTCGCCTCTGCTCTTCTACCAGCATCTGCCGAAATTTCTGAATTGCCATCTGTTAACGTCAATGAATAAACACTTATTCCAGCTGCTTCGCCTGCTCTCGACTCATCTTCCACTCTGACTGCTGTCTCAACCGATTTGCTGCCTACCACTATGCCTCTGCCTTCTCTTTCTGATGATTCACTGTCTACTGAAATCCTGGATTCTCAAGGTCTTTTGATCCCTTTTAAAACTCCACCGAAACTGCCTCCCCATTGAGTGCCTGCCCATCTCTCTTCTTCTACTCTTGATTCTCTCTCTGCCTGTACTTGCAAATCAATTTCACCCATTATTGTCACTGGAAAACCTCGTTCTTCGTCTGATCCTCCTGCTTCTCCTGTCCATGCTGTT